>NC_057801.1:501954352-502184075 GCF_018294505.1 Triticum aestivum | reverse complement strand
CTGTCTGTGATGTCGCTCAGACGTCCGATGGTGGTATTTCTTTTAAAGCCCTGTCTGTGATGTCGCTCAGACGTCCGACGATGGTATTTCTTTTAAAGCCCTTTATGTGATGTCGCCCAGACGTCCGACTGTGGCATTTCTTTTAAAGCCCTTTATGTGGTGTCGCTAAGACGCCCGACTTTGGCATGCATTTTTATTTATTTACCTTTCGAGGCGTC
The DNA here is from genome assembly GCF_018294505.1 of Triticum aestivum. Lineage (NCBI taxonomy): Eukaryota > Viridiplantae > Streptophyta > Magnoliopsida > Poales > Poaceae > Triticum > Triticum aestivum. The sequence goes on along the minus strand of NC_057801.1, from coordinate 502,183,857 downwards.
GCTCCACACACCCGATCGGTTTTCAGTTATTAAATTTTGATACATCAAGTTCTGCAATATTACCATTGTTATTTGAGTATCATACTTTGTTCATGACGCATTCATGCATTCATTGATTATATCTTTTGTCCGAACTGTCTTGCGAGTACTTTCAAGTACTCACCTGGCTTGTTGATTTGGCCAGATGCTGATGAAGGCGATCTCATGGATGAAGAGTTTGATAGCGAGTCCGACGCCTAGAGGAGTCCCAGTCAGTCCCGTGCGACCCTATCTTGGTCATTGTATTATCCGCTTCCGCAACCCCGAATAAATTCATCGAGCCTCACCTCGACGCTCGATGTACTGCCAGTAGAAGTCAAGTTATCCACCACCACTTTTCTCGAGCTAGTAGCATGCCACCCCACCCTTGTGTCAAAACCGCCCATATGTAATATATTGGCGAGTCTGTAATAAATTGTTGAGCAGCCTCAGCTCAACCCTGTAATATATTTGATGCTACTGGTTCTCTGTTTAACAAGCTTTTGTCTACCAGAAAGGATGACTTTTCCTATACTGGGATTTAAAGATTGGTTTTCTCAATAAACATTTTTATTGAAAAACCGGTCGTGACAGAGGGTGCGCCCCCCCTGTAGGGTGCGCCCCCTGTCTCGTGGCCCCCTCGGGCGTCCACTGACGTACTTCTTCCTCCTATATATATCCACGGACCCCGAAAACATCCAGGAGCACCACGAAACACAATTTCCACCGCCGTAACCTTTTGTATCCGCGAGATCCCATCTTGGAGCCTTCGCCGACACTCTGCCTGAGGGGGAATCGGTCACGGAGGGCTTCTACATCAACACCATAGCTTCTCCGATGAGTTGTGAGTAGTTTACCACAGACCTATGGGTCCATAATACAATGTTCTCCCCCTCTCTTGTGGAGATCTATTCGATGTAATCTCTTTTTGCGGTGTGTTTGTCGAGAACCAATGAATTGTGGGTTTATGATCAAGTTTATCTATGAATAATATTGGAATCTTCTCTGAATCTTCTCCGATGAATTGCGGCGTGGCCTTGAGCAAAGATCTTCTCCGTCGTCCTTCTTCCTCTTCTTCTTCCAGTGATGTCGCTGCCGTCGGGCTCCTGGATGGGCTCGACCGTCACCCCCGACGACATCACTTACCTTCGGTCCTCGCGGCGCCTGCCGCGGGAGACGGACGTCGGCGTCCGTCTGCCGCACGGAGAGTGGAGGCCCTGGCCCAAGGGGCAGGACCGCGTCGTCTTCTTCACGCATTTTTAGCGCGGCTTCGGGTTGCCGGCGAGCTCTTTCTTCTGCGGGTTCTTGGAGTTCTTCGGGCTCCAGCCGCACCATCTTTGCGCCGGCGCCATTGTCCAGCTCTCCGGCTTCGTGACCCTGTGCGAAGGGTACCTGGGGGTCGAGCCCACCATCAATCTCTGGGCGCGCTTCTTCTTCCTGAAGCAGCAGGGCCCGTCGGCCGGGGAGTTCGCCGATTGCGGGGCTGTCGTCATCTCGAAGCGGTCGGGGGCCGACTTTCCCAAGATCCCGCTCGGGGATTCTGCCAAAAAGTGGCAAAACTCCTTTTTCTACGTCCGCAACCATGGCGCGGACCACATCAACCTTCCCCCCTTTGCCGTCGCGCCGCCGCGGGCGAAAACAAACTGGGGCTACTCTCTTCGGAGCCCGTCGCAGGAGATCGTCAACCTCTGCGAGCGGGTCACGGTGATGAGGACGCAGGAGAGGCTCACTGGTACTGACCTCCTTGCTGTGTTCATCACCCGCCGGGTCCTCCCACTTCAGAGGCGCTCCTACCTCATCGTCGAGATGATCGGGCTTCAGGATCCCAACCGGATGGGATCCACACAGCTTTCTACGGAGCAGGTCGCGCGAGGCATGAACGACATCAACAAGGCCAACCTTGGAGAGGACTGTCGTTTCGGCAAGGCGCCATACAGCCAGGCGAACCCGGCGCCGCAGGTGAGCATCTGGTCTTGCTATGTTTCCGCCACGCATCTTCTCCTTCGTCCCGACGCGTCGCGGGGGATTCTTCTGACCGCGAGCCGGCACCCTTACGCCCGGGCTCCGTTGCAGGTGGCGCCGGTGGCACCAGCGGAGCCCACGGCTCACGGCGGTGAGGAGGTGGCCGAGTCCGACGCCGGCGCTGGGTGTCGCGCGGGTATGCTTCGAGTCTTTCTCTTCTTTATTTGTCTTGGATCGTTTGGGAGTGTTGCGGGGTAGGCGACGCTGACGCCAGTTGTTGATGTAGCGGCATTGGGCGGGGGAGGCGACGAGGCGGGCGGAGCCGGATCCTCGCATGGGGCTGCGCTGAGTCGCCCGCATGGGAAGGACAGCGTCGCGCCGTGACCCCATGCCTCGAAGTGCACGACGGATCCGGCCGAGCCCGGGAGGCCGGCCAAGAGGTGGCGTGGGAAGCCGACCCCGGTCCCAGTCTTGTCTGGGTAAGTCTTGTTTCTTGCTTGCGTCTTGATTTCTTGGGCCATCCTTGTCTTTGCTTGCTCATTCTTCTTTTTCTTCAGGTCGCCGATCGCGTTGTCGAGGGCAGCGGCGGAGGCCGCAGCTGCCGAGGGGGCCGCATTCCGTAGGAGCCGGTCCGACCTCGCCGGCCTGGAAAGGGAGGAGGGACGGGGCGACTCGGACCTCGGCCTGGACCCGGATGATGCCGAGGCCTTGGCCTGGAGGGACAGGAACCGGGCCGAGGCGGATTTGGAGGCGGCGTCGGTCCGGGCTTGGACCTATGTGGCGGCGACACGGGCGAGAGGCGGCGCGGAGCCGGCTTGGCGCGAGATGCTGGAGGGCACGATGGTGGCGGCGACGGTTTTTGAGCCGTCGACGGTAAGGGAGCGCAGCTATAGAGGCCGGGCTGAGGTGGTGGTCCTCGACCGGGAGGTCGTGGATGTGGGGGACGGAATCCCACCGCGGGCCGACGTGGTCGAGCGCGCGGGGACCGATGGTGGCGGAGGCGGCATTGCTTTGGAGGAGGAACCGCAGGTTGTGGTGCCGGAAGCGCCGCCAGTTGTGGAGGAGGCACCACAGGCGGCGGTGCCTGAGGTGGCGACGCAGGGCGTCCCGGCGTCCGAGGAGGTGACGACGCCGGGAGGGGCGTCGGAGGAGGTGCTGGCCGCGTCGCCAGCGGCCAGCGTTAGGCGTGCCTTGGCGCTCCGCCCGGGAGGGCGTCGAGCCGCCGTGCCGCTTAGCGGGGGCGCGACCGTTTTTGGGCCCCAGACCCAGGAGGAGGCGGCGCTGGACGCCGTTAGCCACCGCCTTTGAGGTCGGACGGAGCGGCTTGAGGCCTTTGCCCAGGCCGAGGTGGAGCGGACGCGCGACTTGGAGCGCGCCATCTTGGTAAGTTCTTCTTTCCTGCTTGCTTTCTTGTGATTTCATCTTTGTGGGGGAGCGCCAGCGCACCCACTGGGTGTAGCCCCCGAGGTTCGGGCCAACTATGTAGTAGTTGGGTCGAACCTTAGGAGCGTTGGCCTTGTGTTGACTTTGGTCTTCTTTTTCAGCACCTTGACGCCTTCCGGGTTGCCGCCTTCAACCGGCTCCTGGGCAAGCATCGGGAGCTCAAGGAGCAGCTTGCCGCCAAGGAGGAGGAGCTTCACGTCGCCGTAGGTACTTTGTTGTGTTCTTTTCTTCTAGTGGGGGTGCACTAGCGCACCCACTGGGTGTAGCCCCCGAGATTCGAGCCAACTGTGTAACAGTTGGGCCAAATCTTAGGTCTTGTCTTTTTCTTTCTTTCTACTAAGTTCTTCTTCTTCGCAGCCGAGGTGCTATCTTGGCGGACCCGGCTGTTTCGGGCTGGTCATCACTATGACCGGCTTGTTACTGATTCCGGCCGTCTCGGCGTCGAGGCGGCGCAGGCGAAGGCGGAGGCGGCCGCGGCCCGGCGGTCTCTTGACGAGGCCAACCGGCTGCACGAGTAGCTAGCGGGTCACAAGAGCCGCCTCGAGGCCGAGGTGGAGCTTCTTAAGGCAGAGGCCGCCAAGGCGGTGGAGACGCAGCGGGCCCTGGTCGAGGCAGACCAGCAGCGCGGCCAGCTGGTCGATGACAAGGGTCGGCTCTAGGCCGAGGTGGAGCTTCTGCAGGAGCAGGCCGCCACGGCTGAGGAGGCCCGCCAGGCCGAGGCTCGCCACCGTGAGGCAGCGGAGAAGGCAACTGAAGACAAGGATGCCGAGCTGAAGGCGGCCCTTGCTAAGGCGGCCGACCTGGAGAAGGCGCTCGGAGAGCGGGACCGTGTCTTGGAGCGGGAGCGACATGGTACGTTGCTCGAGGCGCATCACCTGGAAGAGTCTTTCTCCAGTAAGTGCTGCTTCTTTGTTGTTTGCCGGGTGGGGACCCGGCCCTTTCTTCTTTGTTGCTCTTCTGACTTGCTTCTTTTTTGGCTGCAGGGGCCTTTCCGGAGACGCAGTGGCTGGCGAAAGGAGCCGTCCGCTATCAGTGCGACCCAACCGACGTTGTTGGATCTGGGATGGATCCGCTGACGGCCTGGACCTTCCCGGAGATCATTGCCGCTGCTGAGGCCCGGCTGCGGGTCTTGGGGACGCAGATGGAGCGGCTGTCCCGAGCCGGCACCGCGATGACGGCAGCCTTGTGGCCGGACTCCGTCCATCCGCACAGCTTCTCACGCCTGGTGTGCTGGCTGGAGATGGGCCCGGTTCACCTTAGTGACTGGCGCGTTTCCGCCGCCCAGGCCGGTGCTGAGATGGCGCTCTGGATCGCGCTGTCTTGGCATCCGGATCTTAAGCTGGACGCGCTGATGGGTCAGCACGCTAGCTCGGAGCAGTTGCTGCAGGAGCAAGCCGGCCGGATCGCCTCCCGGGCCAGCTATATCGCCGAGTTTGCCTTCCACGACGAGTTCCATCTGGAACGGATGGAAGACGACGCAGTCATGGATGGCGACGACTACGGCTTGCTTCTTCGCGACCCGGAGGGCAGCTCGGAGGAGACGGGCGTCTACGGCGACGCGGAAGCCGAAGAGGACACCGGTGCTTTGCTGGACCTGGAGGCCGGCCGGGGGGATCCGTCGACGTCGCGACGCGGCACTGGGAATGCCCGAGGATCTTTGTAGAAATTTTTGTTAAGTAGCAGGTCCACCCACCCACTGGGGGTTTTCAGGGTGTAATGAACTCGGGCCGTGGGCCTTTGCTTGAAACATTTATGTGTAAATGTTGTGAGTGTTTATTTGATTTTTTCCTTCTGCTTTTTTTCGAACTTATTTCATTCGTTGCTCCTCTCTGAAACTTCCTCCCGCGAGTCAGGCAGCCGAGGCTCCGGTCCGTGACAAGGAGTTCGGCTCTTCGAGAGGTGGCCGCAGGAGTTGGGTCCTCAGAAGCGTTGAGCGCAAGCGAAACACCCACTAGGCCGGATGGCGGCAATCCGGCTTGGCCGGTTGGTGAGCAGTCGATCGTGCGGCTAACTTAGTTGACGAGCGTCGGGCCGGGTTGGTCGACCCGACGGCTTTGACTTAGTGTATGAATCATAGGGAAGCTTTAGCCCATTGTGCTTGCCTGCCGACAGCCAGAGCTGGATCTGCGGTTTTAGGGCGAAGTGGGGACCGCGACATCCTAACTTTATCAGGAATCACTATGTAAAGCGGTAGGGTGATGATCAAGCCGGCCAGCCCCCGAGCCCCCGGGTCGAGCTAGTCGATCCGGCGGCCGGGTTCGGTAGTAAAGTGATGTGAAATATGGACGCAATAAATTGGTCGGCAAAAGGCAACCCTCGAGTCTCGTTCGGGGATCCCATAGTTTCATATGCTTATAATAGGCATTGATACATACGTTCGTGCGGCTAACTGTAAAACGAATGGAGGAGTTCCGCGTTCCACGGCCAGGTCGTTTCTTCGCCGGCGGTGTCCCTCTTGCGCTTCTTCAATTTGCGCGTGTCGATGTTGTAGTAGGCGTTGCGGTCACGCAAAGTCCTGCTCACGATGAACGGGCCTTCCCATGGAGAGGACAACTTGTGTTGGCCTGCCTGCTCTTGGACGAGTCGGAGGACGAGGTCGCCTTTGCGGAATGCGAGAGGCTTGATCTTCTTGCTGTGGTAGTGCCTCAGGCCTTGCTGGTAGATAGCCGAGCGGCTAAGTGCCAGAAGGCGCGCCTCTTCAAGCAGGTCGACGCCGTCTTCACATGCTTCTCTTGCTTCTGCTTCGGTGTACATCGTGACGCGCGGCGAGTCGAACTTGACGTCGGTCGGGATGATGGCTTCGGATCCGTAGACGAGGAAGAACGAGGTGAACCCGGTCGACCGGTTTGGTGTCGTGCGCAGGCTCCATAGAACGGCGGGCAACTCGTCAAGCCAACTGCCGGGTGAGCGGACGAGTGGCTCGATGAGTCGCGGCTTGATGCCAGACAGGATGAGTCCGTTGGCCCGCTCGACCTGCTCGTTGGACCGCGGATGTGCCACGGAGGCCAGGTCGAGGCGGATGCCGGAGATGGAGCAGTATTGCTCGAGCGCGCCCTTGGCGAAGTTGGTTCCGTTGTCGGTGATCATGCTGTTCGGCATGCCCTAGTGCACCGCTATGTCCTTGATGAACCGGACAGCTGTTGGCCCGTCCAATTTCTTGATTGGTCTTGCCTCGATCCATTTTGTGAACTTGTCCACTACCACCAGCAAGTGCGTCATGCTGCCTCGAGCGGTTTTGAAGGGTCCCACCATGTCGAGTCCCCAGACCGCGAAGGGCCAGGCGATCGGGATGGTGCGGAGTGCTGACACCGGCTAGTGGCTGTGTTTGCTGAAGCGCTGGCATCCTTCACACTTGAGGACGAGCGACTCGGCGTCTTCGAGGGCTGTTGGCCAGTAGAAGCCATGGTGGAACGCCTTGGCCATGAGGGATCGAGATGCGGTGTGCTGCCCGCACTCGCCCTGGTGAATGTCGAGGAGGATGTCGATGCCGCGGTCTTGCTCGACGCAGCGCTGGAACACGCCGGTAGAACTATGCTTAACGAGCTCGTTGTTGATGATGCTGTAGGAGGACGCCCGACGCTGAACTTGCCGAGCCTCGGTCTCGTCCATGGGGAGAACCCCGTTCTCCAGCCATTCTGATATCGGCAGGGCCCAAGATGGGGCCGTGACGGCAGTGAAGACGGCCACCTGGGTGGGTTCCGAGTCGACGGCTCCTGGGCCGGGTTGAGCAGCCTCCGGGTTGGTGACGGAGACGGCCGGGTCCGGGGCGATGGTGGCCGGGTTGAGCTGAGCAGCCCCCGGGCCGGGTTCAGCAGTCCCCGGGCCGGGTTCAGCAGTCCTCGGGCCTGCCTGCTGCGCGGCCGGATCTTCTGGGACGTGGATGGACTCGGAGTCCGGCGACGGCTTGACGAACGGCTTGCGCAGGTGCTCGAGGGAGACGCCGGACGGGATGGCTTGACGTGACAAGGCGATCTTGGCGAGTGTGTCGGCTGCCTCGTTCTCTGAGCACGGGACGTGGAGGAACTCGCAGCCATCAAAGGATCCGGACAGCTTCTGGATGAGGAAGCGGTAGCTTGCCATGTTGGAGTCGCGGGCGTCCCACTCGCTGGAGCACTGCTACACCACCAAGTCCGAGTCGCCATAGCACAGGATGCGCCGGATGCCGAGTTCCTTGGCAAGCCGGAGGCCGTGCACAAGGGCTTCGTATTCGGCGGCATTGTTGGAGGCGGCGAAGTGGATCTGGAGTGTGTAGCGGAGTCGGTCACCCTTCGGAGATGACAATACGATGCCGGCCCCTAAGCCGAGTCTCATCTTGGACCCGTCAAAGTGCATGCGCCAATGCGTCAAGTTAGGAGGCAGCGGCAGGTACTGGGTCTCGGTCCAGTCGATGAGGAAATTGGCTAGGGACTGAGACTTGATCGTGGTGTGGGGATCGTAGAGGATGGTGTGGTCGGCTAGCTAGATCGCCCACTTGGCGACCCAGCCAGAGGCGTCCCGGCACCCGATAATTTCTCCGATCGGCACCGTGCTGACGACGGTGACGACATGCTCTTGAAAATACTACTTCAGCTTCTTGGCGGTGAGGTATACGCCGTAACACATCTTATGGTAGTGCGGATAGTTCAGCTTGGAGGTGGAGAGCACTTCGCTCAGGTAGTAGACCGGGCGTGGACGGCCTCGATCTTGCCCTTCTCCGGTCGCTCAACCACTAGCACCGTGCTGATCGCCCGCGAGGTCGCAGCTATGTAGAGCAACACCGGCTCCTTGTCGGTCGGTGCGGCCAGGACGGGTGCGGTGGAGAGCATGCGCTTGAGGTCTTGGAAGGCTTCGTCCGCCTTGCCGTTCCACTCGAACGGGCTTGTTTTCTTCATTATCTGGTATAGTGGCAGTGCCTTCTCGCCCAGCCGGCTTAGAAACTGGCTGACAGAAGCCAGGCAGCCTGTGAACTTCTGGACATCGTGCAGCCGGGTTGGCTTGCGCATGCGCTCGATGGCCTTGATCTTCTCCGGGTTCGCCTCGATGCCGCGTTTCGAGACGAGGAAGCCGAGCAGCTTTCCGGCTGGGACGCAGAAGACACATTTTTCCGGGTTGAGCTTGACCTTGTATTCATGGAGGTTGGCGAATGTTTCCTTCAGATCGTCGAGGAGCATGAGGTGCTGCTTGGTCTTCACCATGATATCGTCCATGTATACGTGGATGTTCTTGTCGAGTTGCGGCAGCAGGCATTTCTGCATGCAGCATTGGAAGGTGGCGCTGGCGTTCTTCAACCCGAACGACATGGTGATGTAGCAGTACGCCCTGAAGGGCGTGATGAAGGACGTCTTCAGGGCATCGGCCGGGTCCAGCTTGATCTAGTGATAGCCGGAGTAGGCGTCCAGGAAGGACAGCAGCTGGCACCCGACGGTCGAGTCGATGACTTGGTCGATCCGCGAGAGAGCGAACGGATCCTTGGGACAGGCCTTATTGAGGCTGGTGTAGTCGATACACATGCGCCAGGTCTTGTTCTTCTTCAGGACGAGGACTGGGTTGGCCAGCCACTCGGGGTGAAACACTTCCATTATGAAGCCGGCCGCCAAGAGCTTGGCGACCTCTTCACCAATGGTTCTTCTGTTCTCTTCGGAAAATCGACGGAGGGGTTGACGGACAGGCTTGGCGTCTTTGCGGACGTGGAGTTTGTGCTCGGCGTACTTCCTCAGGATACCCGGCATGTATTTGGGGGTCCATGCGAAGATATCCCGATTCTCACGGAGGAAGTCGACGAGCTCGCCTTCCTATTTGCTGTTGAGGCGGGCGCCTACGACAACGTACTTGCTGCAGCTGGGGTCTTCCGGGTTCAGCTTCACTTTCTTGGTTTCCTTGGAGGGCTTGAAGGCGGCCTCATCTGCCGGGTCCAGGGTCGGGATCGATGCATCGCAAGCCTCGCCGTCCAGGGCGACGATCCGGTCAAGCTTGGCGCCGCTCCTCGGCGATGACCATCGACTTGGCCAGCTTGGCACCGTGTCGGGTGCACTCCAGAGATTTGCGGTAGTCGCCAGTGACGGTAATGAGGCCCTTGGGACCCGGCATCTTCATGTTCAGGTACGTGTAGTGGGGGACCACCATGAACTTGGCGAGCGCGGGCCGGCCCAGCAGCGCATGATACGCGCTGGACAGGTCCACCACCTCGAACCAGATCGGTTCGCGTTGTAAGTGGCTGCTATCGCCGAACAGGACATCAAGCCGGACCCGGCCAATGGGTGAATAGGAGAGGCCGGGTACGATGCCGTGGAAGATGGTCCGGGTTGGCTCCAGGTCCTCGGCCTTCAGGCCGAGCTTGGTCATCGTGTCCCGGTAGAGGATGTTGATGTTGCTGCGGCCGTCGATGAGGACTCGGGAGAACTTGCAGGTGAGCAGCGCGATGATGGTAGGGTTGAGGACGAGGGCGTAACCACCCGGAATCGGCATGACTGCCGGGTGATCCTCCCGGGTCCAGGTGATCGGGCGATCTGACCAATGCATGAAATCCGTCTTGGCCGGGACGACGGTGTTCACCTCCTGCCGGAGGAGGCGCTCGCTATGCTTGTCATCGCCGAGGCTGGTGAAGACGATGTAGGCCGCGTTCTGGTCCGTGCAGGCATTGTTCCACATCGCGCCGCCGGCGGGAGGAGGCGGTGGAGGCGGAGGTGGCTGCCCCACGCCCGGAGCCGGAGCCGGAGCCGGAGGAGGCGGAACGTCGCCCCTCATGATGCGCTTAGTGATGGCGTTCTGTCGAAGCGTGTGCGTGGAGGGTCTTGCGCTGCTGTGGTGCTTGCATGGGGCGTCGAGCATCTCTTCAAAGCTCATGGCGGGTTGCCACGCCATCTTGCCGGTCTGCCGGTGCTTCGCTGCCGGGTCCGCCGCGGGCTCGGCGGCCGCGACGAGCCGGTTGTCGTGACGTTGCGCCGGCTGCTTGGCCTTGCGCTTGTTGTTCTGGTGGTGCTGCTGCTGGCTGCTTTCGTCGGCCGGCCTCTGTGGAGGGACCGGCTTTTCCTTGCCGGCCTCATCCAACGCCACGTGGATCTTCATGGCGGAGTCGGCGTTGGCGTACTTGTCCGCCGTCACCATGAGCGCGACCATGGTGGCCGGCTCGGAGCGTAGAAGCTTGTGCTTGAGGAGGGTGCCGTCTCGGCACCCGCTGACGAAGTATTGGATCGCTTGGACTTCATGGACGCCCTCACAGCTATTCCGGAGCTCGGTCCAGTGTGCGAGGTACTCGCGACTGGTCTCCGTTGGCCCCTGCATGCACATGGCGAGCTGGCTGGGGAGACCGGGCCGCTTGTACGTCCCCGTGAAGTTGCGGACAAATACCTCCTCGAAGTTGACCCATGCGTTGATGCTGCCCATCGGCAGGCTGTTCAACCATGTGCGAGCCGATCCTTGGAGCATGAGCGGTGCGTAGCGCACGACAAGACGTCGATCGGCACCAGTGATGCCAATGGCCGTGGTGTAGTCGGTGAGCCAGTCTTCTGGCTTCACGGTCCCATTGTACTTGGGGGTGTCGCGGGGAAGCACGAACCCCTTGGGGAAAGGCTCCTCCCGGATGCGTTGGCAGAAGCACGCCGGCCCGATAGCGCCGCTCTCCTCCACCTCCAGGGAGCGAGTGAGCTGATCGATGCGGTGGCCTGCGTCAGCATCGTCGATGGCGCGCGGGCCGAGTCGACTGGCGGCCAGGCCACGAGGGGCCAGGTCGGCTGGAGCCGGACGCCGGCCAGGCTGGCCGGGTCCGTGCTGGGTCTCTGGGGCGGGCTCGTTGCCCAGAGCGTCGGTGGCGGTGCCGACCAGGTTGCGCCAGGTCCGGGCTTGGCCGGAGTGAGCCTCGCCGGGCGGCGAGGAGGCCGTGTGCATGAGTTCGCCGGGTCCGCCAAGGCGGGCGGAGCCGGACCCCGCCGGCTTGGCGAGCTGGTTGAGGTGATCCTGCTGGGTGTTGGTGGCATGGAGGAGCTCGCGCATCTGCCCGATGCGCTCCTTGAGCTCCTCGCCCGCGAGTTGGTCGAGGCCGACCATGGCTGCCTCCGCAGCGCGCATGTTCTTGACTGGGGTCTCGTAGACGGTCCGGACGGCGCCGAAGGCCCGGCCGATCGCTCTTCCCCGGGCGCGAGTGTCGGCGGCCCGGCTTGGCTTGGCCGCAGCGGGCGTGAATCCTGGGCGGCGTCGTGCTCCATCTGAGCAGCTTCCAGGCGGCGCCTGGTGGCGGCCAGCATCTCGGACAGGTCCAGCATCTGCTGGCGCCTGTCCTCGAGCTGGGTTCGGGCTTCAGCAATGTTGGTGGCATCGACGTTGGTGCCAATGGGGATGCGGAGGCTCTGCATCGCGGCGCGCAGCGGGTCGGACGGCTCCATCCTGCCATGGCGCCCGCGGCTTCGGCGACTCTTCTCGCCTTGCTCGACGAGGAAGAGGCGCCATCGCCGGTGATGAAGACCTCCACATGGGCATCCATCGCCCCGGCAGTGAATCCGCCGTTGAGAGGGAGCGGGGAGTCCGAGTAGCTGAGCACCTCGCTAGGGTACTCATCGGCCGCGAGCGCGTCGGAGGTGCGCAGCACGGTGAAGGAGGCGACAAGCGCGCCGATGATGTCGTCCACCAGAGCGACGGACTCATTGGAGTAGGATAAGGGCCCCGTCCGAAGCATGCTTCCGTCCAGCTCCTCGAGCTGCCCCACGGTGGGCGCCAACTATCGTGGTTGGTGCACAGCAGATGCCAAGGGATGCCTAAAGAGAGGAGGAGGCTCGAGGGCGCTGGTGGGCTTTAGAGGCGAGGTTGATATGCGCGGGCGCGGGACGCCGGACATACCCAGGTTTGGGGCTCTCCGGAGAGATAACACCCCTAGTCCTGCCGAGTTTAGTTGGATGGTCGATAGTACAATGTCGCTCCTGGAGCTGTATGGAGGAGGAAGGAGGCTGGCCAAGGCTCGAGCTGCTCCTTCTCTCTAGTGTTGCTATGTTGTGGCTAGTCCTATCTTGCTTGCTTGCTTTTATCTCCTATGGCTTTGCATGCCGGGGATCTCACATATCATGCCCCTGTAGGCATGGCCTCCTGAGGGGTTTTATAGATCAAGCCACCCAAGGTTACAATGGTAATATGTCGAGTCGGTGGGTCCGTATTGTCGGTGTCCGGGGTACCGGGCTGGGTCCCGCTTGGGAGCTTGTGGTTCGCCGGGTTCCCCTAGGTGCGGGCCCTGCATGCCTAGGGTGACTGTGCGCCGTCTTGTCGATCGTCATGGCGTGGCCGAGTCGAGCCGCGCACAGTGTTCTCTGTCAGGCCACCGCTTGCTGTCGTCACCGGTGAGGACGGGAACACTGTTGCCGCGCCAGCCCTGGTCAGCTGGTAGGTAAGGGGCACTGTTGGCACGCTTCGGCTGACCACGGGCATGGGCGGGGGCATTGTAGTCTTGGTCATCGGTGATTGAGGTCTCGTCCCATCGTACGGCCTGGATGGGATGGGAGATGACCCGTGGCTGGGTTGCCGTGGACGCCACGGGTGGGTTGGCTTGTTGGGGAAGCCAAGGTTGCGCCGGGCTGAGTTGCCTTGCACCAACCGCTGCGGCTGGGTCGACGTACCTTGCCGAGTCGAGGGTCTTGGTCGGGTTGCGCGCCTTGCCGGGTCAAGCGACCCGGCCTGGCGCATGCCAGTTTGCGGGGCGATGCGGGTCCCGCTGTTTTTGAAATAGATTTGGGTTTCGTTGCCTGCTTGGGGTTCATCCCCCCGACAGGGGGCGAATCATTTTTTTGCCCGTAATATGGACGCACTTCCTTGCGTGCGAAGATGTAGCTGGTAGGTCCCAACAGTCAGGGGGAAACGTTTTTTTCACGAAATACGGTGGCCCATCTAGTGGGTCCCCGCTGTCAGGTGGAGGAATAATTATTTTGCGTGTAATAAGGAGGCACTTCCATGCGGCTCCCATGGACCCAGCTGTCAGCCTCTCCACGTACAGTACTCTTCCGATGAAAGTCGGTCGGTGACCACGTTGACCACGCCACGCCGAGAGCACCATGGCGGTGGATTAAGGCGAGGCCTAGGAAGGGGACGACATGGAGCCAGGGAAGACGTGACAGTGGATGCCCATGCGGAGAGGAGTACGAGGGTCCACTTGTTCGGCTGCGGTGTGAGGCTGCCGTCGCCGCAGAATAATAGGGGGTATGAGTAGAGGGATGTCCTGGCCAGCGGTGGGAGTAGTGGGAGGCGGTGAGGCCTCCGTGGCATCACAGCCGGCCACGGGAGGCAGGAGCATGCGGCACGACTGGCGCTGCTTTGGGCGGCTGGAGCAAGAAGACCAGAGGTTGAAGAAGCACTACGACCATTGGATGGACATCGTACGAACACTGGAGCTAGAATCGTTCATATTGACTAAAGTTGACAAAGGCCTCTGTCCCAGTCAACTTAGTAGGCCCACAAGTCAGCCTCCCACCATGGTGGGTTCTAGCTAGCAGGGGGAGTATTCATTTTTTGTGCGTAATAAGGAGGCACTTTCGGTGGGTCCGAGCTGACAGCGGGGGGAACGTTTTTTTTCACAAAATACGGTGGACCGTCTGGTGGGTCCCAGCAGTTAGGGGAAAACATTTTTTTCACGAAATACTGGTGGCCTGTCCGGTGGGTCCCAGCTGTCAGGTAGAGGAATAATTATTTTCCGCGTAATAAGGAGGCACTTCCTTGCGGCTACCGTGGACCGAGCTGTCAGCCTCTCCACGTACAGTACTCTTCCGGTGGAATTCGATCGTTGACCATGCCGGTCCGAGAGCACCACGGCGGTGGACGACGGCGAGGCCTAGGAAGGGGATGACGCGGAGCCGGGGAAGACACGGCAGTGGATGCCCACGCGGAGAGGAGTATGAGGGTTCACTGGTTCGGCTGCGCTGCCGTCGCCGTGAGTGGAGTGGAGGGATGGCCTGACCAGCGGTGGGAGTAGTATGGGGGCGGTGAGGCCTCCGTGGCAGCATAGCCAGCCACGGGAGGCAGGAGCACGCGGCACGACCGGCGCTGCTTTGGGCGGCTGGAGCAAGAAGACCAGAGGTTGAAGAAACACTACGGCCGTTGGATGGACATCATACGGCCAGTCGAGCTAGAATCGTGCATATTGACTAAGTTGACAAAGCCCTCCGTCCCCGTGAACTTAGTAGGCCCACTATACTGGGTCCCAGCTAGCAGGGGAGTATTCATTTTTTTGTGCGTAATAAGGAGGCACTTCCTTGCGTGCGAAGATATAGCTGGTGGGTCCGAGATGTTAGCGGCTGTAACATTTTTTTCACGAAATACAGAGGCCCTTTCGGTGGGTCCTAGATGTTAGGTGGAGGAATCATTATTTTGCGTGTAATAAGGAGGCATTTCCTTGCGTGCGGCCATGGAACCAGCTGTCAGCCTCTCCACGTACAGTCCACTTCAGACGCATGTCGGTCGTTGACCACGTTGACCACGCCACGCCGAGAGCACTAGGGCGGCGGTGGACGACGGCGATGCCTAGGAAGGGAACGACACAGAGCCAGGGAAGGCTCGGCAGTTGTTTCCCATGCGGAGGGGAGTACGACTGTACGAGGGTTTACTGGTTCGTCTGCCATCGCCGGAGAATAACAGCAGGTGTGGGTGAGTAGAGGGATGGCTAGGCCAGCCATGGGAGTACGGTGGGGTGGTGAGGCCTGCGCGGCAGCACAGTCGGCCACGGGGAGGAGGGAGCAGGTAGTCTCGCCGGTGCTTGTTTGAGCGGCTGGAGCAGGAAGAGCAGAGATTGAAGAAGCACGACGGCCGTTGGATGGACATCCAACAGTCACTGCTTGTGCGTCAACCTTTATTTTAGGAAAGCCTCAAATCTGTGGAAAACAGCATACATGCCATCTGCCATTATTTCTAAAAATTTATATCCCATTTGCTAATTCTTATGGTTTTTTGGAGCCTATATTCTTTTTGTTAGCATTACAGCCCATATTGTGGCCACGGTTAAAAAATTATACGAAATTTTGCATATGTCGGTGCGGTCTGAACTGTTTTTAATCTCGAAATTTCGAGTCATATTCAGACTAGTTTTAAAAATAAATGTATATCAATATAAAATCCAATAAATTGTCCATGCATAAAAATCAATGCAATTTAAAATCTCGAAATAAAAAAAGATATTTGAAACTAATTTCCGGTTTGATGTGTTTTAAAAATGTACAACCCATTTCTCATTACTGATAGGCCATTTTCTCGGCCAGCCGAATGAAGCTCTCCTCGTCTTGAAAGATTTGCAACCCAACAGGCCTGATAAAGCGACTTACTTGACAAATCACAAAAAAACTGGGCTAGCCATTTTCAGAAAGAAAAAAAACTACTGGGCTGGTCTGTGGTAAACATAAAAGAAAAGGCTGTCTAGACATGCCAGAGTGTCCCGCACAGCCTAGTTGACACCCTGCTTCTGTCTCAAAAACAAATTAGATAAATGCCACTCCAATTATGGCGATTCATAAAAATGCCACTGCAATTTCCAAACTTTGAAAAATGCCACTGCAGTTTTTGCAAACTTTGAAAAACGCCACTGCAGTTTGCAAACTTTGAAAAATGCCACTCCAGACTTCGAAAAATGCCACTAGAAATGGTATGAAATGGCATTTTTCAAAGTTTGGAAATTGCAGTGGCATTTCTCGGATACACTAGATTTGGAGTGGCATTTATCAAATTAACCCAAAACAAAAATAACTGGGCGAGCTGCTGGGTCCCTGGTGTCAACCGCTCGTTGTGCAATTCTCTCATTTATTGACTACGTTGACAATGGCATGGGACCCAGATATCAAAAATCCACTAGGAGAAGCCATTTTTTTATTGGCTTGAAATAGGGAGGCACTTGCTTGCGTACTGCCATGACCTTGGCGGGTCCCTGCTGTCATCCTCTCCATGTACAATCATCTCTTGATTGTGTACGCGTCAACTTGGTAGGCCAACAAGTCAGCCTCTAAACCCGTGGAGGAAAAATACAACCCATTTAAAAAAATAACAGCCCATTCCATACGTTCAAACGGAAAGTTCAACATTCAGATCAAAGTAATAGTTCTAATCCACATATAGAGTACTGAACTTCCACGTTGACAACGATCATAGCCAAGTTAACTATCTACTCCCACTAATACTCTAGTAGCGTACAAGTACTAACTTACTCTTAGCTAACTAGACGATGCCGGCCGCCATCTATGGTACACGTTAAACGCCGGCACCGGCGTCCTGCGCCTCGCCTCAGACTTACAAGAGGTGCGATAGGGCGCGTTGCTCGCGTGCGTTGGCCCTTTCCATGCCGGCGTGGTCCACCGAAGCTTTGGCTTCCAAGCGGGAAACCCACTTGACAAGCTGGTAGTAAAAATCGGCATCGCGAACGCGTGCATGCCCGATAGCCTATAGGTCTATTTGCCGGGCGCCGGCCTCCACGTAGTCGGCCCAGTTGTGGGCGCTTTGCTCGCGACTCAGAGCGTCGGTGCGTTGCTGCTCCATGTCCCGCTGGCGGCACAAATCGGTGATACGCTGCTCCTCCGCCAGGCGGGCGCGCTCCAACAACTCCTCGATCTCCGCATTGCCATCTAAAGACAGATAGAATGCCTCCTCCCTCCGTCTGCCTTCCGGTGAAAAACCGAACACTAGTTCCGGCGGTGACCGCCTCCGGCATCGCCCACCGCGGACGGGCGGGGGCATGGCGGACATGGCGAGCGACGTCGGGATGGTGGGGGCTTATGAGGATATGGCGAGTTGGGTCACGGTGCCACCGGAGAAGGCCGGGAAACAATACTTATAGGCGGAAGGTAGAACGACGGTCATCGGAATTCAATTCATAATGGCTTAGCGCGCCAGCTTGCCATGGAAAACTAGAGAAACTGAAATTATGACTGTGCCGTCCCTGCCCGTCTGGATCGCACGCCGGCATGGCGGTCAAACGAGTGCACTCGAATCATCTCCCTCCTTATCAATAATGATTCCATGGATTTAAAAAGCCCGCAACAATTAAAGCACATCTTTTTTCGCATCAGTTAGCTGCCTTAATTATGGACGGCTGCATGCAGGCATTCAGAATCACTCGCAGCCAGTACGTGGAGCAACATGCAACGAGTCGCAGCCGAGGGCATGCATGCAGCCACTTAAATCACTGGAATGAATTAGGCTTAAACTTCTGCATGCCGTTAATTATTGCCATGCCTTGGTCTTTCTGCTTTGCTCATGGGACTAATAAACCCGGACAGAGGGAGTACCTTGGTTGGTGAGAGGTTTGAATTAAGCCCTCCAAACTGGAAAGGAGGTACTAATACGTGCGTGATCCGCTATTTATTCGTGTAGGATCGAGTAGGCCGTTTCTTGAATTGAGCCTTGCAAACCAGAAAGGAGGTAGTACGTGCGTGATCTGCTATTTATCCGTGTAGGATCGAGTAGGTAGGATAGTGTAGCTTGTCAGTTTCTTCAGAGGTAGGTGTCGGTGTCAAAACCGGCGGATCTCGGGTAGGGGGTCCCGATCTGTGCGTCTAGGCGGATGGTAAGAGGAGACGAGGGACACGATGTTTTTACCCAGGTTCGGGCCCTCTTGATGGAGGTAAAACCCTACATCCTGCTTGATTAATATTGATGATGTGGGTTACAAGAGTAGATCTACCACGAGACCAAGGAGGCTAAACCCTAGAAGCTAGCCTATGGTCTGATTGTTGTTCATCCTATGGACTAAGGCCATCCGGTTTATATAGACACCGGAGAGGGCTAGGGTTACACAGAGTCGGTTACAAAGGTAGGAGATCTACATATCCGTATCGCCAAGCTTGCCTTCCACGCCAAGGAAAGTCCCATCCGGACACGGGACAAAGTCTTCAATCTTGTATCTTCATAGTCTTGGAGTCCGGCCGATGATGACAGTTCGGCTATCCGGACACCCCCTAGTCCGGAACTCCCTCAGTAGCCCCTGAACCAGGCTTCAATGACGACGAGTCCGGTGTGCATATTGTCTTCGGCATTGCAAGGCGGGTTCCTCCTCCGAATAATTTATAGAAGATTGTGAACACCAGGATAGTGTCCGGCTCTGCAAAAATAAATTCCACATACCACCATAGAGAGAATAATATTACACAAGATCAATCTGTTGACGTATTCTGTGGCGTGACGTCACACCACTTCCAAGCCTTTACTCGAATTGTTTTTATTGTTCCACCTCAACGCGTTTAGCGAGGCGGTTTCCTTGGTACGTCTTGTCGAAGCAGAAATCATGCTCCCCTTATTCCGGGATTTCCATCAATACGGACGTGGGTAACCCAACAGCGCCATTGATTGTGGCGCTTGGGGGATAAGCGAGTTTTATAAGGCCGGTGGGGACGCATGTTTCTGTCCGCCCATATAAGGGGATAAAGATCCAACCTTTTTACCTGTGCCTTCTTCCTCCTTGGCTTATCCATCTCTGCGAACTCGAGCTCCAGCGCCCAAGTCCGCACTTCTCACCTCAACCTTCTCCAACTATGTCCGGAGCGGGAGGCAAGTGGATGGCCTCCTCCGTCACGGAGGGGCAGATCCAGAAGCTGCGCGACGCTGGATACTTGTCCAGCGACATCGCGCATCGGCTCCCCGACGAGGGAGAGCTCATCCCCACCCCCATGCCCCATGAGAGGGTAGTATTCCTTCCCCATTTCCTCCGCGGACTGGGCTTCCCACTCCATCCCTTTGTCCGGGGTCTCATGTTCTACTACGGCCTGGATTTCCACGATCTGGCCCCGAATTTCATCCTCAATATCTCGGCGTTTATCGTCGTGTGTGAGGCCTTTCTCTGCATCCAGCCCCACTTCGGCTTGTGGCTCAAGACCTTCAGTGTCAAGCCGAAGGTTGTGAAGGGCACCCAAGCGGAGTGCGGAGGCACCATGGTGGGCAGGATGTCCCACGTTAGGTGGTTGGAGGGCACCTTTGTGGAAACCATCAAGGGGTGGCAATCGGGGTGGTTCTACATCACCGAGCCGCATGACGCTGATTGGGCAGCGGCCCCCGAATTCAGATCCGGCATCCCTACACGGCTCACCTCCTGGAAAGAGAGTGGCATGATCTAGGGGAATTCGGAGGAGCTGACCGGACTCCAAGCTTGTATCCAGAAGCTGGTGGACAAGAAGCTCAAGCTTGTCAACGTAGTCCAGGTCATGCTCATCCGCCGGATTCTCCCATGCCAACGACGGGGTTTCAACATGTGGGAGTTCGATCCGGCGCAGCACCAGACCCTGAGCGGGCTCTTCGACACTACGTACGAAGATGTCTGGAAGGTGCTGTTCAAGGGCGCCGAAGCTCCCGCATCCGCTACCGAAGATCGCGGATTCCGCTCGCAGCGCCCGGCTGACGAGGTAAATGATTTTGCTACTTGCTTTCCATAGTTTGACTCTATGCGGGATCTAAACTCCCTTTTCTTTGACAGGACTGGCTGAAAAAGGCCGCATAGGCTATCTGTCCGGCCCCATTGCCAGAGGACCCAGCGGACGCCCGTTTGATGGGGCTGCTGGCTCCCGCACCCCATGTGGTGCCGGAGAAGAAGGCCAAGAAGAAGGCCACGGGGACTCGGAAGAGTTCCCGTTTTCAGGTGCTATCGGATGATGAATCCGAGGCCGACTCCTCCCACCAAGGCGAGGAGGAGAAGAAAGCCTCTCCCCCAGTGGGGAGAGGGAAGAAAAGGAAGGCCTCCCCAACAAGGGAGGCCGAAGGGTCCAAGAAGGGAAAAACTCTTCCCCCGGACCGCTCCGCCAACGCCAGTGACGACGACGAGGACTGGCCTCCAAGGGCCAAGCCCCTGGCAAGATCGTAAGTATCCGGACTCCCGAATAACTTCAAGGTTCTTTCTTTTCGCCACATAATGTCTTTCTAATGCCGCATACAACCCTGCAGTCCGCCCAAGGATGATCTTCCCGTTTCGTCGAGCGGGTCCTTGGGTGCGTCGGATATGGATTCCCTTCCGACTACCTCCACCCCCCATGCCGCGGACGACGCCGAGGTGGGGTCCTAGGAAGGGACCTACCAGGAGGAGGAGGCCCCGGAGGTGTCGCAGGACAACCTCCCGGACTTTGCACCGGACTCAGCCCCGGAGGCTACAGTGGCTCCGGAGTCCGGCGGGCGACCCCTTCGTAAGAAGGGCAAGACCGCGACGCCGGCTGCCTCTGTCCAACCGGAGGTGCCAGGCAATTTGCTGGAGGCGCTCAACGGCGCCTCCATCGAAGAGGAACACCGCACTGTTATGAGTGCGGTGATTCAGAAGGTTCAGCTCGCCAAGAGCGGGCTGACCGAAGCCTGCAGCAGCCTTCTAAAAGGCTTTGAGGTAAGAATTTCAATATATGTAAAATGGTACCGCATAGACAGTAGCCCCTGATGCTCGGTTCGGTGTTCGGAAAGAAAAGCCGGACTAAGGATCTTTAGAAAGATAAACGCAGGAGTCATGAAAATATGTCAATATGGGATTGCAGGCTGTGCTACTGACCTCCGCCGCACTGACTGCGGAGGTCAAAACTTTGAAAGAAAACCTCGAGCGGTCCGAGAACGAGCTCGTCCATGCCAAGAAGCAGCTCAAGGAAAAAGAAGGTCAGTAATACCTTATGAAAATTGTACCTTACAGAAAAGGATTTGGTTGCAAGAAAAATGACAAGGATAACTTGGGTATTGCAGGGGCCACTAACGAGGTGGCGACCCTGAAAGAGGCGGTGGCCGCGGCCGAATGCAATGCGGCTGCGGAGCGCACCGAGCGAGAGAAACAGGAGGCGCGGGTGGCGGAGGTACAGCAAGAGCTCCAGGATCTCGTGAAGAAACATGAGAGCCTGGAGCGTGACTCGAAGACTCGAGAGTCTGAGCTTGCAACGGCTCTTCAGAGTGCCAAAGCCGCTAAGGCCGAAGCCTACAAGGCCCTCCAGGAGATCGAGGCGGTAAAGAAAATAGCAGCGGGTAAGGCATTTTTCATGCAAAGTAAGCATGTGAGTGTTATTTACCTGTCGCTTACCCGAATTCGGAGCTCTCCAGGAGCGTTCGCAGATCTTCCTCGCAGCGTGTCCGATGCTGCCGCATTCTACCGGGCCGAGGAGGGGAGCTCGACGGAGAAGGTCTTCTGGTCTCAGTATGCTGAGGCCGGACACCCGGTGCCCCTTAGCGACTAGCTGAAGCAGCTGGTCGAGCTCCACAAGGCGGCCGAACAGGCCATGAAGGGCCTCATAGTTCGGATGTGGCCTAAGGAGGCTATGCCTGGGAGCTACTTTGGCCTGGTGCGGCGGCTGGTGGATGTGTGCCCGTGGGTTGAAGTTATCAAGCACTCCGCCTGTATTGAGGGTGCCCGTCGGGCCCTTGCCCGCGCAAAGGTGCACTGGGGCAAGATGGATGCCCAGAAGCTTGTGGCGGACCCCCCACCAGGGGGCAAGGAGCATCGCACGCCCGAGATGTATTATAAGAGTGT
Organism: Triticum aestivum; assembly: GCF_018294505.1. Classification (NCBI taxonomy): domain Eukaryota; kingdom Viridiplantae; phylum Streptophyta; class Magnoliopsida; order Poales; family Poaceae; genus Triticum; species Triticum aestivum. Next base: position 502,162,034 of record NC_057801.1, on the reverse strand, counting down.
GCTGAAGGGCGCCCACACTATTGCGGGTGAGTGCTCCAAAGATGTAATATTTGAGTAGACTCGCATTTTGTTATCCTGTGCGCTGAAAACTTGGTTCATATGCACTAAGCAACGCTTGTTAATTTAAAATATTACCTTCTGTGCAGCTGTTTATCAAATCTGAGAGATGGCAAGTCGTCGGCTTCAGCTCCCATGCCACGAGTGCTGGGGTGTTCGGGATAAACTCGAGCGCTCTTGTTCCATTGTTGGGTCCATCTAGGGAGGCGCTCGACACAGCGAACAAGGCAACCGGACTTATAATGCTTGAACACTCTCATTTAGCCATAGAATTCTATAATTTTAAATTTCGGCGAAGCCCCTTGTCTTCGGAAGGCCGAATTTGGGGCGCTATCCACACCTTGGCCGGACAGTATCCGGCTCCTCGCTCTAAGCGGCATAAGTCTTTAAGGACTCGCAAAAAACCTCTCAAACAGCGACCGGCTCTCGCCTCATCATGACGGTCAGTTTTAGCTTTCTCCACTGAGGTGTTAACCCAGCTCAACTGGGGCGCAATCGCAGTGGTTCTCCTAGTGCTACCTTAGCCGATATAACGGAACGTAAGGTACCAAAACATGGGATCCGGGCAAACCCAACTATTGACCCAAGACATGATTTGGAGCCGATGCATATAGTGCTATAAGTTCGGGGTGCCGCACTTGTGAAAGTGTTTGGACTCATCACACCATAATGCGGGGAACATAAGCCCCTGCTGTGTATTAGCCGTACCAAAGTGTACGGATGCAATATGCCGTGGATGAACATATGTATGAAAAGGAAATGCAATTATAAGCAAAAAGGTGCTGCATTGTTTTATTCAATAAGTGCTGCTACGAATGCAGAACGATACAAATAGTGCGATAAGCAAGGTATGGGACTGTTAAACATGTCCCACTCCAGGGGTAGGCTGCAGATTGGTGTATAAAAATGCTCGTAACGGAGACCACCTGTATATTTGTTCTAGCCTTTATCCTTTCCTGGCTGTTACATCATGAGTTCAGGCAGATCTGCTGCCGGACAGGGCCTCTGACAAACGGAGTCCTGTGGGTAAAAAATAAAAAGGTAAAAAGAAAAGAAAAAAGAACGACACACTTGAGAGCCCCTGGTGTGGTTGAGCCGTAGTCTGGGTTTATCGTGGTCGTGCCCCTCTCCCCATGCCCATGGTATCTTCAGAGCGTAATGGTGTACGTGAAGGACCTGCTTTAACGTTTCGCAGGAGCTGGGGTTGGGGCCGCACTGCTACACGTGCTCGGAACGTGCCAGGTGGTCTTGTTGTAAGTTACTCCGGACGCGCTTAGCTGTGTCCGGCCGCTTAAAGGCCGGACTCGAGAATTGCCTTAAGAGGCTGCATTGCACTTCTGCCGCGAGAGCCGCTGTATGTTCCTCCGTGCGGAGAGAGCGTTCAGTGTTTCCGTTGACCGTGATGACTCCTCGAGGGCCTGGCATCTTGAGCTTGAGGTATGCGTAGTGCGGCACCGTGTTGAACTTTGCCAACGCAGTACGTCTGAGCAAGGCATGATAGCCGCTGCGGAACGGGACTATGTCGAAGATTAACTCCTCGCTTCGGAAGTTATCCAGGGATCCGAAGACCACTTCCAGTGTAATTGAGCCTGTACAATTGGCTTCTACACATGGTATGATGCCTTTAAAGGTCGTTTTGGTAGGTTTAATCCTTGAGGGGTCTATGCCCATTTTGCGCACTGTATCCTGGTAAAGCAGGTTTAGGCTGCTGCCGCCGTCCATCAGGACTCTGGTTAGGTGAAATCTATCGACGATTGGGTCTAAGACCAGTGCGGCGAATCTGCCATGGCGGATGCTAGTGGGGTGGTCCCTTCGTGTCAAAAGTGATCGGGCAGGAGGACCATGGATTGAACTTCGGGGGAACTGGCTCCATCGCGTAGACATCCCTGAGTGCACGCTTCCGCTCCCTTTTGGGTATGTGCGTTGCGTATATCATGTTGACCGTCCGCACCTGTGGGGGGAAACCCTTCTGTCCTCTATTGTTCGGCGGTTGGGTCTCATCCTCGTCATCGCTATGTAGCCCCTTGTTATTGTTTTCGGCAATTAACTTGCTTGCCTGCTTGAATACCCAACAGTCCCTGTTGGTGTGGTTAGCTGGCTTTTCGGAGGTGCTGTGTATCTGGCACAAGCGGTCGAGTATTCGGTCCAAATTGGATGGACCCGGAGTAGTTCTTTTGAATGGCTTTTTCCGCTGACTGGGTTTAGAGCCTCTGAATCCGGCATTGACTGCCGTATCCTCAATATGATCGCCGCTAGTGCGGCGTTTGTTTTTGTTGCAACGTGGCCTGCAATTCCGGTCCTTGAAGTCCGGACTGCTAGAATTTTTGCTGAGGTTGTTGCTGCGTGCTAGCCAGCTGTCCTCACCCGCACAGAAGCGGGTCATGAGTGATGTGAGGGCTGCCATGGATTTCGGCTTTGCCTGTCCCAGGTGCCGGGCGAGCCACTCGTCGCGGATGTTATGCTTGAAGGACGTGAGGGCCTCCACATCCGGACAGTCGACGATTTGGTTTTTCTTGGTTAAGAACCGTGTCCAGAATTGCCTGGCCGATTCGTCTGGCTGCTGAATTATGTGGCTTAGGTCATCAGCGTCTGGTGGTCGCACATACGTGCCCTAGAAGTTATCGAGGAATGCGGCTTCCAGGTCCTCCCAACTCCCAATTGACTCTGCTGGCAAGCTGTTGAGCCAATGCTGGGCTGGTCCTTTAAGCTTGAGGGGGAGGTATTTGATGGCGTGAAGATCGTCACCACGGGCCATGTGGATGTGAAGGATATAGTCTTCGATCCAAACCGCGGGGTCTGTTGTGCCATCGTAGGATTCAATATTAACGGGTTTAAACCCTTCGGGGATTTGATGATCCATTACTTCATCTGTGAAGCATAGTGGGTGTGCGGCGCCTCTGTACTGGGCGATATCACGACGGAGCTCAAGGGAGCTTGGTCTATTTTGTTCGGCCCGGCCGGTCTTACTGTGTCCAGCGCGACGATTGTCGTCACGTATCATGGGACGCCCACGCGATCCATAGATCGATCTTGATTGTCTTGCCTTATCCTCCAATATATCTCGCAAGTCCGGAGTGTTCCCCTGTGGCCGTGTGCTTTTTGAGCGATGCCGGGGTACGGGTCTGGTGAAGGGCCTAGAGGCCACTCTGTCGCGACCACGGGGTGGTCGGTCAGCCGTATTGTCTCCTGGTGATGCGGGTTCGTAAGCCTCCTCCTCTAATCGGGGGAGCAGCTTGCGTTTAGGGTAGCTTTTGGAGGGGCGTTCGAGCTCATGTTCTTCGGCCGCGAGGACTTCAGTCCATCTGCCGGCTAGCAGATCTTGATCAGCTCTAAGCTGTTGCTGCTTTTTCTTGAGGCTGTTCGCCGTGGCCATAAGCCTGCGTTTAAAACGCTCTTGTTCGACGGGATCCTCAGGCACGGCGAATTCATCATCGTCGAGGCTCGCTTCGTCTCCGGAGGGAGGCGTATAATCCTCTGCCTCTTCTCCTGCCGCTCCTTCATAAGGGCTAGCGTCTCCGTCCTCCTGCGCTGCATCTTGCTGGAGCGGGTTGTCTTCGGCACTGTCCGGTGTATTATTGTCTCCGGTGCCGGAGTCTTCATTCTTGCTGTGGCGGGATTTAGAGCGGCGCCGCTGACGCCGGCACTTGGGCTGCTTTTTGGAGGGGTCATCCTCCTCTGTTCCTTCGCCATTCCCATCTTTTGTGATATCCACCATGTATATGTCATATGATGAGGTGGCTGTCCAGTGCCCAGTGGGCGCTGGTTCTTGGTCGTCTCCGGCATCATCGTCCATACCATCGATGTCCTCGGAGTCATAGTCTAGCATGTCGGTTAAATCATCGACAGCGGCTACCAAGTGGGTGGTGGGTGGGCTTTGAATTTCTTCGTCGTCCGCATCCCAACCGTCTTGACCGCAGTCTGGCCAGGGCTCTCCTGATAACGAGAGATATTTTAGCAAACTCAAGATGTCGCTGAAAGGTGAGTGTTGAAAGACGTCCGCTGCGGTGAACTCCATGATCGGCGCCCAATCGGATTCGATCAAGGCGGGCGCAGGGGGTTCGGAGTCTGGCGAGGAGTCCGGCACCTTGGAGTCACGAGCTTTATGAGGGACAAAGTCAGTGTTCGGCTCTATCGCCATAGAGGTTGCAGCCCCCGAGGCGGTGTCTAGGCATCCATCCTCCATCTGCGGAGCTGGCTCTGAATTGAAGATCGGAGCGACTTCGAGTGCGGCCTCCAGGGTACTGTCCGGCGGCAGAGCTAAATCATGTCCGACGTGATAGTACGGCACGCTCTGCTGTGGCTCGAATCCGTCGAAGATCAAGTCCCCGCGGATGTCAGCCGTGAAGTTCAAACTTCCAAATCTGACCTGACGGCCAGGGGCGTAGCTTTCGATCTGCTCCAGTTGGCCAAGCGAATTGGCCCGCAGTGCAAAGCCGCCGAATACGAAGATTTGTTCGGGGAGGAAGGTCTCACCCTGGACTGCGTCGTTGACGATGATTGAAGAAGCCATCGAGCCTATCAGTGACGACACAGAGGAACTCTCAATGAAAGCACCAATGTCGGTGTCAAAACTGGCGGATCTCGGGTAGGGGGTCCCGATCTGTGCGTCTAGGCGGATGGTAACAGGAGACGAGGGACACGATGTTTTTACCCAGGTTCGGGCCCTCTTGATGGAGGTAAAACCCTACGTCCTGCTTGATTAATATTGATGATGTGGGTTACAAGAGTAGATCTACCACGAGATCAAGGAGGCTAAACCCTAGAAGCTAGCCTATGGTCTGATTGTTGTTCGTCCTATGGACTAACGCCATCCGGTTTATATAGACACCGGAGAGGGCTAGGGTCACACAGAGTCGGTTACAAAGGTAGGAGATCTACATATCCGTATCGCCAAGCTTGCCTTCCACGCCAAGGAAATTCCCATCCGGACACGGGACAAAGTCTTCAATCTTGTATCTTCATAGTCTTGGAGTCCGGCCGATGATGATAGTTCGGCTATCCGGACACCCCCTAGTCCGGAACTCCCTCAGTAGGCATTTTTATTCAAAAAACTGCCACTTCAGATCTTGCGTCGCAAATAAAACTGCCAGGAGCGCATTAGTAGGCTAGCTAGTGATCGATCAGTAACTTGTAAACACTGAGCGAACAGAAATAAGTAACTGTTAATGCATCTCAGTGATTCACAGATCATATACAAATATGTAGCTCCAAAAGCAAAGATCAGCCACTTCGGATCTTGCGTCGCAACTAAAACTAACTAGTACGATTCCCATACATAAGATCAACATGTTAATGCATCACAATGATTCACAGATCATATACAAATATGTAGCTCCAAAAGCAAAGATCTTGAAAAAACATCTGTTCTTCCTACTAACATGGATGCTTCTCTTGGCCAACATTCAGTACAGACTGAAAGACAAATTTGTTTGTGAAGTATACAATTCCTCTTGCAAACATAAGTGGTTTCACCAACAGCTGGAACCATGAGAATGAACCACACATGATGGAGGAACATCCATTGCAATATGATTTGGTCTTCTCTCGATCACACCGCGAGACTATTTTCGGAATACAAACTTTAACTTAGGCAAAATGATGCCCATTGTATAATCAGACCAAAGCAATGAAGCACCTAGTGTTGGCCAATAAATAGTACAATACTACTTTTCTGCAGTCCATGAAGTGACTATCCAATCTTTCTGTGTCTATTTTCAAATGGCACTGCATGCAGTGACTATACGTTTAGAGCAGAAATATAGCGCCTGTTCTTCATCAGAGCAAGGATATCCATGTTCACAGTGATGGAAGAGGTGAAATCGATACAACCGAAATTGAGCATCCAATCATTGAATCCTGTCCTGCACCTCCAATGTAGGTCCACCCTGCCAATAAATTCACATGCAAACCACTAGTATTACTATCTAATGACACTACAAAAAGAGTAGCAAGATAGTAGCAAACCATGTACCTTCCTAATGAACAGCTCATAGTGCCACCAATTGGATATAAAGGTTTGGAAAAAAACATGCTCCTAATGTTGAACCAGTTGGACTTTTTGTGTAGTTCCACTAAAATCGAGCATCCCTGTTTGCATAGATATTGAAAGTGTGATTACTATAAAAGTGGCACTAGTTGAAGCATAGACTCACAAATATAAGCATTCCAATTTCTTAATGGGAAAAGGTAGCAAGACTGTTTCTAACCACTTGTTTGAAGGAATAAATAAAGCAACAACGACTGATTTTTGAAGGAAGGCCTACATAGTTTTTTCTGAAAAATTGAGCCATTCCTGACCTTTCCTCTTCTTTTAAGCATATTTTGTGCAGTTCAACTAAAATAAAATGCCATCACCGCCTTGACAATTCAGTGACACTATACAAAAGGAAATGACTTAACATTACATCATGATGTCAGGTATGTAGTCGACAGGCATTAGAGACAAACATACAGACCTCCTCCGATAACATAATGAACATTAATTTTAACAAAGGTGAGACTAGCTTTACCGGGATAATTTGAGTGAACTCTACACCCTCTATTCCTTAATATAAGATGTTTTCGCGGTGCAATTTAAGTACCCAAACGTCTAGTATTTAGAAAAAAGGTAGTACTTTTCTTGAGCACATATCTGGGAAAGCTTGCCACACTTTATTTATGTCCATACACTAATGCAACACCATTCGAATACTACAAATATACACTAATCCAGTGGCTAGTGCAACAGTAGAGTAGTTAGTTTATTTCAGGGTACAGTACAATGATTTTACTGAACATACTTCAATAAACTCTAGCACTGGAAGATTTCTATAAGAATTAACAATACAAAATGTAAAGGTAACAAGTTTCAGCATTGGTATACTAGCTGTGCATGAGCATTAAACCAAATACAAAAGTCTGAAGGTAACTAGCATTATTAACTAATGACAGTATAAAAAAATTGCAAACCATGTACCTCCAAGGTAAATATCATTTCAAACTCGGGGGACCTTAAAAATTGCTATCCCAATCTTGATAATCGATCAAACATAAAAACTTGATCGAACCAATCAAGAGAACAGCCGGAGGAGGAGGTGCCCACTCTTGACCTTTCCTCTTGTCTTCATAACTTTTTGTGCAGTTTAACCAAAATAAAATGACTTCAGCACCTTGGCATTTTGCTGACACTGTACAAAAAAATTAACTTATCTCATGAAAGTGAGGTATGTAATATATAAGCATTAACAGTGCAAAAATCTGAAGGGAGTAACAAGTTTCATCATTGGTATACTGGCTGTGCAACAACATTAGAATGCCTTAGCTGAAAAATCTTTAATACATCCATAATCAACAACTAACCTTGAAATAATCCAGTGACATTAAATGGCATTGCTTAAATTTATCGGTGGCATTAGACTGAGAGCGGCATTAGTTAAATGTGGCATCACTTTAGCAGTAGCATTGCTTGACTTGACTACTGGCGTTATACTAATAGCAAAAAAGTGGCAATAAGAGCATGGGAGGCCCATTCGGACAGTGGGCGCACTAGTACAATGTACCTCCACGGACGCAGAGTGGTGAGGGAGGTATGGTCGCCTAGAGCAACAAATATCCAGGCAGCATATGTGGATTACGTCCCATTTTTTTGTTCTCTTTAGCCACCTTTTTCCTATGTGAGGGCAAAAAACCGATTGACCTGGTCATTCTCTATTGCGTTGTCATGCCTTTCTACCCTTCTTCAACCAAGAGACACGAGACTCGTTCCTTAGCTACTGATTTTCCCCTTTTCAACCTAGATGCGGGTTTGATACCTACTCTCTTGGACAGTACAGTCTCCCTTCCTTTCCTTATTCAATCCAGGCATGGATTAGTCTCCATGAAGTAGGGTTTCCTTTAATAGTGCAAATTATGGTTTTTGTCTGCGTGGCCAGCAAAGTAGAGGATAGCAAATTGGGAAGATGGTGGAGTGGAAAAAGATCCACATGCAATGACGTGGAAGATGGGGCAATAGAACAAGGGTATGGTTCGAAAAGAGGTAGCATACCTGAGGGTCGACGGGAAGTGGCTTCGCTCGTGGTCGTCGTCCTCCGCACACACTACGGAAACGAGCTTGGGGATGGAGGCCATCCCGCGCGGGCGCTAGGTCTGAGAGGACGGCCTTGTCGTCAGTGCGTGGCCTCGCTCGCCGACGACAAGTGCGTCAACACTGCACGTCCTTTTCTTCCCCGGCGGATCTGTGACCACCGGTGAGGATGGAGGGAGAGGCCGTCTTTTTTAGATCTGGAGAGAGGGTGGTAGTGTGAGAAGCAAGTAGGCAACCCTTAGCAAGAAAGCGCTGAAGCTCCAGCCTATATATCTTTTTTATACTACTAGTACTAGAGGTGGACTAGTGGTAGAGTAGTTTATATTTTCTCTGCGTACAGTACCAGTGAGTCGTGCTTCAAAACTGAACGGCACGCCATTAAAAAAATAAGGGTCGATAACTAATGTGTCACCTCGGGCCAACGCGACCAGATCGCATTTTGCACGAGAAATTACACATGTTTCGTTGAAATGTGGTCCCGTTCCAACATATCAGTGAGACGACGGTGAGTCCTTTTCTACTAGTATTTCCAAACGGACATGTAGGCCGGGGCGCCTCTTCGTGAACCGTGGCAAACTGGCAACCGTCCATCAACTCTTAGCCTTTCCCTCTCGATTTGGAACTGCTGTCGCACGCTCTTCCTCTCCCTCCTCCATTTTCCTTCAGCCCTTCACCCTTTCTTCTGCCATTGTTCGATCATCTTCTCCATGGAGGGAACAGGCCGGAAACGATCCCGTTATTCTTGCCCCGATCTGAAAGATGACGTGGTGGAGGAACTCATTGATCGGTGCAACGTCATCACCTCGGCTAGCATGGCAGGTTCGTTCAAGACCATTCTCGACTCAACTAATAAAATCATTACAAGGAACCCAAGAGTCAAGGAGTGGTTTGATCTCCCCTATCTTCTTTGCCGTTACCCTGATGACTGACGCGGTGATGACAGAGGCCTCGCCTTGTGCAAGTTAATACCGCTTGATAATGATACGTATGATGTTAAGATGCCATCACTTGAGGGTAAGGCTTGGGCAGATGCAAATGGAGATTGGGTTGTTTACATTGGGTCCAACTGCGAGTGGGAACTTGTGAATGTGTACACTCGTGACCGGGTTCCACTTCCAAAATCTCAGCAGACTGCCCAGAGGTTGAGCACACCGGTATTGTATGCACGTTCAAATACGATCATGGTGACTGTCTTCTATGGAAGATAGCAATTTGTCGAGTTCCCAACCGCTCTTGGAATTACAACAACTATGAAGTTGTTGCTATCTTCGACAAGATTGTTGCCGTCCTTCATGGTTTGACTGGATGGATATTGATCAAAAATCAGTTTCTGTACATGGATGAGTACTGTGATCCAATTCAATACGAGGGCCTTGTGTTTTCTACCAACACTCGTGGCACTGTTTTTGCATGGAATCCTTATGCTTTTAGTATGTTTGTCTTCCACCGTAATTATAATTGTTTCATCCACATGCATGCGGGTTAGCAAGTTTCCCTTTACCAATTAACCTTCTTCTTGTGTTTCCAAGGTCCTGTGAACATTCCACCACCTATACTTGAAAATTTTTATAACCAAGGGGGAGATGACGATGGTGATGATCACGAGCATGAGGACGGGCAGCGCCCATATACTCTGTGGTGCCTGGCAACTAATTCCTATGGATCACCTCTTCTTGTGTGTATACCGCCCACTAATGATGTTACTACTAAGGAAGCAGGTGTAATCTCCCATGGTCGCACTCTCCGGACCTATTCCAACACCCGTTGCATGGTATTCAGGATGGATACTAGTGTGCTAGCGCCAACACCTTCTCCCTGGTACAGAATTGATAGTCTTGGAGAAAACTCGCTCTTCCTTGGACAAAACTATCCAATGATGGTGAAAGGCGATCCAACTGCTGTTGACACAATGTTACTACCATTTATGAGAAGCAACTATGTCTATACCTCGGACATTTGGGTGGTTCCCTACCCTGGTACTGATATAGTAGTCCGCTTCAGCTTGGATGATCGGTCCTACGTTGGTCTCGAGATCGACAAGGGATGGCCCTTCCCAGAGAATCACTTGTGGTTCAAAGCAAGCGTTTCCAACACCGAGGAATGGTTGAGTTGAAGTTCATTTCATTGCTTATTATTTGTTGTGTGATGAAAACTTTAGTATTTATAATGTATCCTCGTTGTCGGTGTGGGTTGATGACCTGTTGTATGTAATAAAATGATATGTCTGTGATAAACTTACTAAATTTATGAATGGCTTTCGAGTCGCTTCTCTGAGTGAGTGGTGCGACGAGGCAAAAAAATATTTTCCGAATACATAATTGTACGTGCATTGCAACAGGTTATCGGATGAGGCCAATCAACAATAGTAGTACACTATTTGTAATAGCTTCACATGCTTCACGCGTTGGGCAGGTGTTTTTACTGTAGCCATATGTTAATGTGTTAGCTGTATGTAACCAGCACCTCGAATCCTCGACACTAGTACTATATAAGTAGTAGGAGTAGTAGGATGGCATGGGCCAGAACAAGCATTCACGTCAAAGAGTACGACACACGCCACCACCATGACATCCATCTGCCACCATATTTCTTGGAGTCCGTGCTAGAGCAATCTCTTCAACCTCGTCGTTTCTCTAACTTCAGCCATCGCGCGGCAGGCGAGGTGGGGGTATAGTCGGTTTCCTCAACTGCGGTCCCACTTGTAAGGCTAACTCCATCACACGACCCCAAACGGACCTCCGTTTTGCACGAACTCCAATGATAATTTTGACTAGAAAAGCAAGACCAAAGAAAACAAGAACCACAAGAATACATTTTACTACTCTAGAAGATATCCAACTTCCATAACTGCTCCTGTAAGTTGGATTAGTGCCTTCTCGATGCATTCATTGTTGATCTACGGAGGCTCGATCTTGCGTGCTTCTTTCTTCTTCGAGTGTAAAGAAGTAGACGTTGCTTCCTCGCATCTAGTCCCATGTCTAGCCTCTATTCTAGTAGGAGTATCAACAAGTGCACTAGTCTCATCTCTAGCCTCTATGCTAGCTAAAAGTGCTAGAACATCTACTAAATTGCGCTCTATCAATATATTGATGTACTCTTCTTCCCAATACAAAAACTTGCATCCATTCTACTGCCTCCATTCCACAATACATGCCTTCTATTTGTCAAAATATAGATGTATCTAGACATGTTTTAGTATATAGGTACATCCATTTTTGGACAAATGGAAGTCAAGTATTTTGGAACGGAGGGAGTACACAATAATTTTTTTAAGTTAGCACAACTAGTCTAATCCGAGAGCACAACTGAAGATTTGCTCGGGTTCTTCCTCCTTTTGCCGACACGTGGGACATCCAACATCCAGGTCGTGTCATGCAAGAAAATAGAGTGGTAGTTGAAGCCACGTGATGCGCATCTTGGGTTAAACTGTAAATAGAATCTTACTACTCTTGAGTAACTCCAAAAGCAGCCACCGAAGATCTTTATTGGATTTGGTTTTCATCACCAGCACGTCGAGGTGAAAGATGTGCAGGTTCAGTGGGTCCTCTTGCATTTTCATTGACATGTGGGACCGATGTGAGCAAACAGACGATGGGCTCGCGCCTCAGCTGGCTGGCTGAGAAGAGAGATAGAGGAGAGCTAAGCACGGACTCCAGGAAATTTGTTCTACGTACCTCGATATAGGCTCGATATAGTGGGGTGGCATGGGCCATAACTAGCATTAACGTCTAGCATACGACACACGCCACCCACGCGAGTCCCATCCGACACCAATTTTCTTGGAGTCCGTGCTACAACCATCTCTTCTCCCTCCTATTTTCTCAGCCATCATGCGGTGGGCAGGGTGGGGGTTTGTCGATAGTCGGTTTGCTCAACTGCGGTCCCACTTGTAAATGAAAATGCAACACCGCACGCATTCCCCCTTGAGCGGTGTGCCGGACCAACCGTTTGGGGGTGCGACGCGAACACGGCATGGTTTCACTTTTGAACTCGTAACTGGTAAAATTTGGCTCTGCTCCATGGCGCGGCCGATAGATAGAAAATAACGATTTTGCCTAGAGTAATGAGAAGTTTGGTTCTGGCGCCGTTCATGCATGGAGTACGTACAAAAATTATGAAGTTGATGCGAAAGGTAAGATAATTACTAGTAGTACCATATACTACTACATGGATTTGACGAAAAGATAAAAATACATACGAATCCATCAACGACATCCTGACGCCCTAGTGCACGGAGTCACCAACCGACGTGTGAGGAGCAGCGGCGTTGGCGGTGAGCTCAATGTGCTTCTGAACAATGCCGTCCACGGTTGCCCTGCGGTCTAAGAAGGCCAGCGTCCTATCGTCCTCCTCTTGCATGTAGTAGTCCTTGTGGATGATTTGCGCGTAGATGTGGGTGATTATGTCGACGGTGTCTTGCTGCGCCAGGCGCTGCGCGGCGAGCGCGACCTCGAGGTGGACATTCTCCGGCGCGACGGCGGGCAGTCGCAGGGCCACCAGTGCATCGAAGAGGTTGTCACCATAGTGGCAGTTGAGGGTGTCGGGCATCGCAGAGCCTTGGCGCGTCGGCTGGAGGCGTACGTCAAAGTCATTCGCGAGCTTCTTGATGATGGTGAACTTGTCGAGGAAACCGACGAGGACCTCGTCGAACAAGGAGACGAAGCTGTTGTCCAAGCGCCCCCTCGCCCTGACGGCCTCAATCAATACCTGGAGACGTTCCTCGGTGCCGGGCCGCAGGCCGGCGTCATGGACCATCTGGCACAGCCGGCTGATGCTCGCGCTCATCGCCTCCATGGGTCTAGCTTAGCTTCTAGTCAACTGATCTTGCGATTCGAGTGATCACTCTTGCCCTTGGTTAGTGTGCCTTGGTGCGTAGGATTTCATACTACTCCTTGGCCCTCTACTACACCCACCTTTGGCTGTATGATAGGTGGGCCCGCCACCCCTTGGGCCCACGTGTCATTCACCCAAATGCAGTTGCAGTAAGTCAATGAAGCTGCGTCCCCCTCCGTGCCGGTGCAGTATAGTCATCTCACCGGACCTCTAGTTGGGGCCAAACGAGAGAAGTTTGATGTTTACTGGTTTATTGGTCCCCTTTGCATTTTGCGCCAAGTTTTGACCTTTGATTTAACTAATAAAATGTTAATTCATGTAAACAAAAATGTTGTGTAAGTCACCTTACGAAAACCAAATAATCCCAAAACACTTAGGCACAGTGCATTAACTCCTTCCTTGTTTCTTATTTCGTGACATATCAACCAATGAGAGATGTACCCCTAAAAAAACCAATGAGAGATGTGGGCCGTGCATGCTTTCAATGACTTGAGACTACCAAACATGACATGCAGTGTTTATCTCATTGCATGTAATCCTATTAGTTAGAAAAAAGACATTAAGTTCTTTCGCCGATAGGTATAAAACAATACACCATGTATTTGTTTACAGAGGGAGTAGTACATTTTTTGTGACATGCATTACTAGATATTGCTAGTCAAATACTAAAATCCAGATGGACGTGGTAGTACTCCTAAATCCAGACGGTGGTGCTACTAGTACTAGCAGTAGTACTACCAATGTAGTAGGAGTACTAGCACTGTACTACCCGTTGGTCAAATTATTACGTGCTGCTCCTCACAGTGAAGTGACAAGACCCTGCGCCGGACATGACACCTGAGTATAGGCACCATGTTCGGCATACCATAGTCAGCCTCACCGTCTACATTCACTATCATCATGGCTGTAGAGCTAGCCTGCTTACAACTAGCCCTGTTCGACATAATTTCCCGTGTGTAGATGCCTGTGCATTTCACGGAACACCAAGATTGGGGGTGGACGGCGCCGGCAGCAGCCATTGCGCCAGATTTTTCCACAACCTTCTAGATGTGGTGGGGAGGAGATAAGGCTGATTGTGATAGACAAGGAGTTGTTTGTAAATAGGGAACAAGTGCGGGCATCTTTTTGCAAAAAGGGAGAAGTTTGGTTTGTATGCGTCAGATCTAGATCTGATGGCTATTGGTGAAAGATGGAGGCACAACATCATCATCGACTCAGGACCTGTTTGATTCGCAGGATTTTGAAAACGCAGGAATAGGACACGGCAATATTACAAGTTTCAAACTGATATTACAAATGTTAGGAGTAATGCTGCACCTACGAAGAGGGAATTACTAGGAAGTTTACGTAAGAACTTTCGTTACTTTAGGTGGATGCATCATTATCGTACAAACTAAAATCCACCGCCCTGACAAGTCACTAATGGGCAAATAAGTTTTCGAGTCTCTGGCCACTTGATGTTTCAAAAACAAATTCAGCTTCTGCGGAGACTTTGTCATTTGGGCTTAGACGCTTGCGGTGATCAACACGCCATTCATTGTTGCGCCAGAGAACGCCAAACCTCATTACCTTGAGCACACTTGCCTCCAGAACAAAGAACCTGGCCAATTTAATCTCAGATGTGCTGCCTCGGTAGTCGATCAAATCAATTTCTGTCAGATGGAGATCAAGGCATTCGATGAGATTGTTATAGTGCAGCACATTTTTCACTTTCAGGTCTTTTTTTATCTACAAAAGAAGAGAACATATTAGAGCAGCTGGCTGTATAAGATTGCCGTGTCATCAAGAGGTACCAATATCATTCGCTCATACGATAGGGTTAGCTGGCTAGTGATATTTTTTCACTCACTCTCTCTCTCTCTTTCTATTTCCTCTCATTTAACTAGGAGCACATGAAGAGCTTGGGCATTTGTTTCCTTCCACTATGTGGCCGATGCAATATTTCGCAAAAGTATGCCATATAATACGTGTCGATGTCAAATCAAAAGATTTTGGCACCGCTCACGCGATGTGAGAGAGTTGGCACTGCTGTGCACACAGACCCACATGTATAAACAAATCAATCAAACCAACTACACCAGCCTCTCACTCTACCAAACAAGTGGTTTTATTGCCTCAGTCCTCTCTCTCTCCCACGTAGTGTTTTTTCATTGCGTGAGTTAATTTGGCACCAGAGAAAAGTAGGTGATCCAGATTGGGGCACTAGGTGAGCAATTGAGGGGCATGATGACCCACAAGTGTAGGGGATCTATCGTAGTCCTTTCGATAAGTAAGAGTGTCGAACTCAACGAGGAGAAGAAGGAAATGATAAGCGGTTTTCAGTAAGGTTTTCTCTGCAAGCACTGAAATTGTAGGTGATAGATAGTTTTGTGATAAGATAAATAGTAACGAGTAACAAGTAAACAAAGTAAATAAAGTGCAGCAAGGTGGCCCAATCCTTTATGTAGAAAACGATAAGCCTGGACAATTTCTAATAATGAGAAAGGAGCTCTCGAGGACACATGGGAATTATCGTCAAGCTAGTTTTCATCACGCTCATATGATTCACGTTCGGTACTTTGATAATTTGATATGTGGGTGGGCCGGTGCTTGGGTACTGCCCTTACTTGGACAAGCATCCCACTTATGATTAACTCCTATTGCAAGCGTCCACAACTACAAAATAAGTATTAAGGTAAACCTAACCACAACATTAAACATATGGATCCAAATCAGACCCTAACAAAGCAACAGATAAACTTGGGTTTAAGCTTCTGTCACTCTAGCAACCCATCATCTACTTATTACTTCCCTATGCCGTCATCTAGGCCCAAATAATGGTGAAGTGTCATGTAGTCTACATTAACATAACACCACTAGAGGAAAAGACAACATACATCTCATCAAAATATCGAATGAATACCAAATTCACATGACTACTAATAGAAAGACTTCACCCATGTCCTCAGGAACAAATGTAACTACTCACAAAGCATATTCATGTTCATAATCAGAGGAGTAATAATATGCATAAAGGATCAGAACATATGATCTTCCACCAAGTAAACCAATTAGCATCAACTACAAGGAGTAATCAACACTACTAGCAACCCACATGTACCAATTTGTGGTTTTGATACAAGATTGGATACAAGAGATGAACTAGGGTTGAGAGGAGATTGTGCTAGTGAAGATGTTGATGGAGATTGACCCCCTCCCGATGATAGGATCGTTGGTGATGATGTTGGTGATGATTTCCCCCTCCCGGAGGGAAGTGTCCTCGGCAGAACAGCTCCGCCGGAGCTCTAGATTGGTTCCGCCAAGGTTCCGCCTCGTGGTGGCGGAGTTTTGTCCCGTAAGCTTTCCCACGATTTTTTCCAGGGTAAAAGCCCTCATATAGCAGAAGATGGACACCGGAGGGCCACCAGGGGGCCTAGGAGACAGGGGGTGCGCCCAGTAGGGGGGCGCCCCCCCCCACCCTCCTGGACAGGGTGTGGGCCCCCTGGTGTACTTCTTCCGCTCAATAATTCTTAACAATCCAAAAATATGTTTCGTGGAGTTTCAAGACTTTTGGAGTAGTGCAGAATAGGTTTGCAATGTTTGCTCCTTTTCCAGCCCGAATTCCAGCTGCCAGCATTCCCCCTCTTCATGGTAAACCTTGTAAAATAAGAGAGAATAGCCATAAGTATTGAGATATAATGTGTAATAACAGCCCATAATGCAATAAATATTGATATAAAAGCATGATGCAAAATGGACGTATCAACTCCCGCAAGCTTAGACCTCGCTTGTCCTCAAGTGGAAGCCGATAACGAAAAATATGTCCACATGTTTAGAGATAGAGGTGTCGATAAAAATAAAATACGAACATGAGGGCATCATGATCATTCTTATAACGGCAACAAATATAGATTTTATCATATGATTTCTTATGCTCAAGTAAAAATCAATTCACAATGTCAAGTATGGTTCAAAAACTTCATTGAGAACTAACAAACTATAATCTCAGTCATTGAAGCAATCGCAATTTATCATAACATTAGAAAGAGTCAACAATAGAGCTTTTCAGCAAGTTCACATACTCAACTACCTTGTAGTCTTCTACAATTGCTAACACTCACGCAATACTTGTGGTTATGGAGTTTCAGCCGGACACTAAGAAAGATAGGGGCTTCTTGTGTTGCCTCCCAACGCATTCACCTTTAGGTGATGTCAACAATAATAGCCCATGCTAACTTACATCCAATTGGATATATATATCATGATATTTCAAACACAAAGAGCTTGCCAAAGGATAAAATGAAAAGGGGAAAGGTGAGGATCACCTTGACTCGAGCATAAAGTAAAAACATAAAGAAAAAGATAGGCCCTTCGCAGAGGGAAGCAGAGGTTGTCATGTGCGTTTAGGGTTGGATGCACAAAATCTTAATGCAAAAGAACGTCACTTTATATTGCCCCTTGTATGTGGACCTTTATTATGCAGTCCGTCGCTTTTATTGCTTCCACAACAAGATCGTAGAAAGCTTATTTTCTCTGCACTAATAAGTCATACATATTTAGAGAGCAATTTTTATTGCTTACACCGATGACAACTTACTTGAAGGATCTTACTCAATCCATAGGTAGGTATGGTGGACTCTCGTGGCAAAATCTGGGTTTAAGGATATTTGTAAGCACAAGTAGTATCTCTACTTGGTGCAAGGAATTTGGCTAGCATGAGGGGGAAAGGCAAGCTCAACACGTTGGGAAGGTCAATAACAATATACTTTAACTGAGATGTGAGAAAACATAAACCATTACATTGTCTTCCTTGTCCAATGTCTACTCTTTAGCATGTCATACTTAATGAGTGCTCCCAATCATAAAAGGTGTCCAAGATAATATATTTATATGTGAATCTCTCTTTCCTTATCACTTCCTATTAATTGCAACGATGACCAAAACTAAATTTATCAACTCTCAACAATTTTTAAGCCTCATACTTTCTATATGTGAAGTCATCACTAACCATAAGATCAATATGAATTCTTTAATTCTTTCTACTTTCTCAAGATCATAGCAACATAGCAAAGCCCTTGACTCAACACTAATCTTTATTATAGATAGCTCATGGACCTGGTGTTGGGTGAGACACCCGACTCTCCCTAGCTGACTCCTGAGAATACATCTTGCTTTAAGTCTGCAACAGGAACAACTCGAAACGAGAACAGAGGATATTGGCGTGATACGGTGGTCAAAACCTTCGGGAGTATATATAATGAATTTTTACCGACCAAAATACGTAACTTGCAAGAAAACGGAGTCTGAGAGGCACGAGGTGCCCACGAGACAGGGGGCGTGCCCAGTAAGGGTGGGCGCGCCCTGCACTCTCGTGGGGGCCTCGTGTCCCTTTCAGACTACTTCTTTCTTCCTAAAATTCTTAAATATTCCAAAACTGATAAAAATTGCCATTGGAGTTGTTTTGGAGTCGGTTTACTTACCGTACCACATACCTATTCCTTTTCGGAGTCTGAATCATTCTAGAAAGTGTCCCTTATGTATTCCTCCGGGGTTACGACTTCAATAATATTAGTTTCAACATTAATAGGATTACCTGAAATATAATGTTTAATTCTTTGACCGTTTACCACCCTCGGACTTATGCCTTCGAAGTTGTTGATTTTTATGGCACCAGAACGATAGACCTCCTCGATAACGTAAGGACTTTCCCATTTAGAGAGAAGCTTTCCTGCAAAAAATCTTAAACGGGAGTTGAATAATAACACATAATCTCCTACGTTAAACTCACGCTTTTGTTCCTTTTATCATGCCAGCGTTTAACTTTTTCTTTGAATAGCTTGGCATTCTCATAGGCTTGGGTTCTCCATTCATCAAGTGAGCTAATATCAAACAACCTCTTCTCACCGGCAAGTTTGAAGTCATAGTTGAGCTCTTTAATAGCCCAATACGCTTTATGTTCAAGTTCAAGAGGTAAATGACATGCTTTTCCATAAACCATTTTATATGGAGACATACCCATAGGATTTTGGTATGCAGTTCTATAGGCCCATAATGCATCATCAAGTTTTTTGGACCAATTCTTTCTAGATCTATTCACAGTCTTTTGCAAAATTAATTTGAGCTCTCTATTGCTCAACTCTACTTGACCACTAGACTGCGGATGATAAGGAGATGCGATTCTATGATTAACATCATACTTAACAAGCATCTTACGGAAAGCACCATGAATAAAATGTGAACCACCATCAGTCATAAGATATCTAGGGACTCCAAACCTCGGAAGAATAACTTCTTTAAGCATTTTAATAGAAGTGTTATGATCAGCACTACTAGTTGGAATAGCTTCTACCCACTTAGTAACGTAATCAACATCAACTAAAATATGTGTGTAACCATTAGAGGCAGGAAAAGGTCCCATATAATCGAAGCCCCAAACATCAAACGGTTCAATACCAATAGAATAATTCATAGGCATTTCTTGACGTCTACTAATGTTACATATTCTTTGACATTCATCACAAGATAAAACAAACTACGAGCATCTTTGAAGAGAGTAGGCCAGTAAAAACCAGATTGTAGTAACTTGTGTGCAGTTCTATCTCCAGCGTGGTGTCCTCCATAGGATTCAGAGTGACACTTGCGTAAGTCTGTTCTTGTTCATGCTCAGGCACACAACGTCTAATAACACCATCTACTCCTTCATTATAAAGGTGTGGGTCATCCCAAAAGTAATGTCTTAAATCATAAAAGAACTTTTTCTTTTGCTGGTATGTGAAACTAGGAGGTATAAATTTAGCAACAATGTAATTAGCATAATCAGCATATGAAGGAACAGTACGAGAAGCATTAATGGCCGCTAATTGTTCATCAGGAAAGCTATCATCAATAGGCAGTGGGTCATCAAGAACATTCTCTAACCTAGACAAGTTGTCTGCAACGGGGTTCTCAGCTCCCTTTCTATCAATAATATGCAAATCAAATTCTTGGAGAAGGAGAACCCATCTAATGAGTCTAGGCTTAGCGTCTTTCTTTTCCATAAGATATTTAATAGCAGCATGATCAGTGTGAATAGTCACTTTGGAATCAACAATATAAGGTCTAAACTTATCACATGCAAACACAACTGCTAAGAATTCTTTTTCAGTAGTAGCATAATTTCTTTGGGCAGTATCAAGAGTCTTACTAGCATACTAGATAACATTCAATTTCTTATCAACTCTTTGCCCTAGAACAACACCTACAGCATAATCACTAGCATCACACATAATTTCAAATGGTAAATTCCAATCAGGTGGCTGAACAACAGGTGCAGTGAGCAAGGCTTTCTTAAGTATTTCAAATGCTTCTACACAATCATCATCAAAGACAAAAGGAATATCTTTTTGCAATAAATTAGTCAGAGGCCTAGAGATTTTAGAAAAGTCCTTAATGAACCTCCTATAAAAATTGACATGACCAAGGAAACTTCTTATACCTTTTATGTCCTTGGGACATGGCATATTTTTAATAGCATCGACTTTGGCTTTGTCAACTTCAATACCTACCTCTCTCGGAAATCTTGTGCCCCAAGACAATGCCTTCATTAACCATAAAGTGACACTTTTCCCAATTCAGAACAAGACTAGTGTCTTCGCATCTCTGCAAAACTCGATCAAGGTTGCTCAAAAAATTATCAAAAGAGGATTCCATAAACGGAGAAGTCATCCATGAATACCTCACAAATCTTTTCACAAAAATCAGAGAATATAGCCATCATGCATCTTTGAAAGGTAGCAGGTGCATTGCATAAACCAAAAGGCATATGTCTATACGCAAAAGTACCGAAAGGGCAAGTAAAAGTAGTTTTTGATTGATCTCCCGCTGACACAAGTATTTGAGAGAAACCAGAATAACCATCTAGAAAGCAAAAATGTGTTTGTTTGGATAGTCTTTCTAGCATTTGATCAATAAAAGGTGAAGGGTAATGATCTTTCTTAGTAGCCTTATTTAATTTACGAAAATCAATTACCATCCTATAACCTGTAATAATTCTTTGCGGGATTAATTCACCTTTATCATTAGGAATGACAGTAATACCTCCTTTTTTCGAAACACAATGGACAGGACTTACCCATTCACTATCAGCAACGGGATAAATTATACATGCCTCAAGGAGCTTTAGTATCTCCTTTCTTACCAGTTCTTTCATCTTGGGATTTAGTCGTCATTGAGGATCTCTAACTGGTTTGGCATCGTCTTCCAATTTAATTTTGTGTTGGCATAACGTGGGACTAACGCCCTTAAGATCATCCAGCGTATATCCAATAGCAGCTCGGTGCTTCTTGAGAGTTTTCAATAATCTTTCTTCTTCTTGCTCTGAAAGGTTAGCTCTAATAATAACAAGATATATTTTCTTTTCATCAAGATAAGCATACTTAAGATTGTCAGGTAAAGGTTTGAGTTCAAACACGGGATCACCCTTGGGTGGAGGGGGATCCCCAAGAATTTCAACGGGAAGATTATGTTTCAGCACATGTTCCTGTTTAAGGAACACTTCATCTATTTCCCTTATTTCCTTCATAAACATATCATTTTCATGGTCTAGCAAATATTGTTCTAACGGATCAGTAGGAGGCACAACAATGGAAGCAAGACCAATAATCTCATCCTTACTAGGTGGTTCCCTATCACGAGGTTGTCTATGAAACTTAGCAAAATTAAACTCATGAGACATACCATCGAAGCCAATGGTGGCAGTATGTTTTTCACAATCAATCTTAGCACTAGATGTATTCAAGAAGGGTCTACCAAAAATAATTGGACAGAAGGCATCTTGTGGGGAAGCAAGAACAAGAAAATCAGCAGGGTATTTAACTTTCCCACACAAAACTTCAACATCTCTAACAATCCCAACAGGTTTAATGGTATCCCTGTTAGCAAGCTTAATAGTAACATCAATGTCTTCTAATTTAACGGGTGCAATGTCGTGCATAATTTCTTTATATAAATCATAAGGTATAGCACTAGCACTAGCACCCATATCACATAAACCATGATAACAATGATCTCCTATTTTTAACAGAAATAACAGGCATGCCTACGACATGTCTATGTATCTTAGTATCTGGTCTAGCAATATTAGCAGTTTCATCACAGAAATAAATAGCATTCCCATCTAAATCATCATCCAAGAGATCTTTAACCATAGCAATACTAGGTTCAACATTGATTTCCTCAGGAGGTGTATAAGTCCTAGTATTACTCTTATGAACAACAATTGAAGTTTTAGCATGATCCTTTATCCTAACAGGAAATGGGGTTTCTCAACATAAGTAGTAGGAACAATAGGATCACTATATGTAATAGTCTTTTCTTCAACTGTAATGGGTGCAACTTATTTAACTTCAATAGGAGGATTATATTTAAACCACTTCTCTTTAGGGAGATCAAAGTGAGTAGCAAAAGATTCATAAAAAGAAGCTACTATCTCAGAGTCAAGTCCATATTTAGCACTAAATCCACGAAAAGCATCGTATCCATAAAAGATTTAACACAATTGAACTTAAGTGTCATACCTGACTCCTTACCATCGTCGGAACCCCAATCTTTAGAGTTGCATTTAATTCTTTCCAATAAGTCCCATTTGAAATCAATAGTCTTCAGCATATAAGAACCAACAGAGGAAGTATCGAGCAGGTTGCGATTATTAAGAGAAAGCCGAGCATAAATTATTTGAATAATCATTTCCCAGGAGAGCTCATGATTGGGGCATGAATATAACATTGACTTGAGCCTCCCCAAGCTTGAGCGATGCTTTCTCCTTCGCGAGGCCAGAAATTATATATGTAATTACGATCACGATGAACAAGATGCATAGGATAGAACTTCTGGTGAAATTCCAACTTCAATCGTTTATAATTCCAAGATCTCGTATCATCACATAGCCTATACCATGTCAATGCATCTCCCTTCAAAGATAAAGGGAAGACCTTCCTTTTGACAACATCATCGGGAATACCTGCAAGCTTAAATAATCCACAAACTTCATCCACAAAGATAAGGTGTAAATTAGGATGCAATGTTCCATCTCCTGTAAATGGATTAGCCAGCAGTTTCTCTATCATACCCGAAGGAATCTCAAAGTAAATATTTTCATAAAGTTCATTAGGTTGAGGAGCAACTCTTTGCTCTTCTGGTCGGGGTGAAGATACCTCGAACAAGCCCCTCAAAGGATTAGTTTCCATAGTGACAAGTAATAGAAAATTTCAGCACACTATATAAATGTTTCCTTACCAAGTTCGACTCACCAAAAGCGCTACACTCCCCGGCAACAGTGCCGGAAAAGAGTCTTGATGACCCACAAGTGTAGGAGATCTATCTAGTCCTTTCGATAAGTAAGAGTGTCGAACCCCACGAGGAGCAGAAGGAAATGATAAGCGGTTTTTAGTAAGGTTTTCTCTGCAAGCAGTGAAATTGTAGGTGATAGATAGTTTTGTGATAAGATAAATAGTAACAAGTAACAAGTAAACTAAGTAAATAAAGTGCAGCAAGGTGGCCCAATCCTTTATGTAGCAAAGGATAAGCCTGGACAATTTCTAATAATGAGAAAGGAGCTCCCGAGGACACATGGGAATTATCGTCAAGCTAGTTTTCATCATGCTCGTCTGATTCGCGTTCAGTACTTTGATAATTTGATATGTGGGTGGACCGGTGCTTGGGTACTTCCCTTACTTGGACAAGCATCCCACTTATGATTAACCCCTATTGCAAGCGTCCACAACTACAAAAGAAGTATTAAGGTAAACCTAACCACAACATTAAACATATGGATCCAAATCAGCCCCTAACGAAGCAACGCATAAACTAGGGTTTAAGCTTCTGTCACTCTATGAACCCATCATCTACTTATTACTTCCCTATGCCTTTCTCTAGGCCCAAATAATGGTGAAGTGTCATGTAGTCGACGTTCACATAACACCACTAGAGGAAAAGACAACATACATCTCATCAAAATATCGAATGAATACCAAATTCACATGACTACTAATAGCAAGACTTCACCCATGTCCTCAGGAACAAACGTAACTACTCACAAAGCATATTCATGTTCATAATCAGAGGAGTAATAATATGCATAAAGGATCTGAACATATGATCTTCCACCAAGTAAACCAATTAGCATCAACTACAAGGAGTGATCAACACTACTAGCACCCCACAGGTACCAATTTGTGGTTTTGATACAAGATTGGATACAAGAGATGAACTAGGGTTTTGAGAGGAGATGGTGCTAGTGAAGATGTTGATGTTGATGGAGATTGACCCCCTCCCAATGAGAGGATCGTTGGTGATGACGTTGGTGATGATTTCCCCCTCCCGGAGGGAAGTGTCCCCGACAGAACAGCTCCGCCGGAGCTCTAGATTGGTTCCGCCATGGTTCCGCCAAGGTTCCGCCTCGTGGCGGCGGAGTTTCGTCCCGTAAGCTTTCCCACGATTTTTTCCAGGGTAAAAGCCCTCATATAGCAGAAGATGGACACCGGAGGGCCACCGGGGGCCCCAGGAGACAGGGGGCGCGCCCAGTAGGGGGGGCGCCCCCCACCCTCCTGGATAGGGTGTAGGCCCTCTGGTGTACTTCTTCTCCTCAATAATTCTTAATGAATCCAAAAATATGTTTCGTGGAGTTTTAGGACTTTTGGAGCAGCGCAGAATAGGTTTCCAATGTTTGCTCCTTTTCCAGCCAGAATTCCAGCTGCCGGCATTCCCCCTCTTCATGGTAAACCTTGTAAAATAAGAGAGAATAGCCATAAGTATTGAGATATAATGTGTAATAACAGCCCATAATGCAATAAATATTGATATAAAAGCTTGATGCAAAATAGACGTATCAGGGCATCGATGCCAAATGCA
Organism: Triticum aestivum; assembly: GCF_018294505.1. NCBI lineage: Eukaryota > Viridiplantae > Streptophyta > Magnoliopsida > Poales > Poaceae > Triticum > Triticum aestivum. Next base: position 502,137,217 of record NC_057801.1, on the reverse strand, counting down.
TCACAAGTGAATTTGGCACGTGTTTTGGCGTACATAGCCCACTTTTGTACTCCCTCCGTCCCAAAATTCTTGTCTTAAATTTGTCGAAATACGGATGTATCTAGTTACATTTTAGTGTTAGATACATCCGTATCTAAACAAATGTAAGAAAAGAATTTTGGGACGGAGGGAATACTACCTCGTATTTAGTATAAAAATTTGACCATAGATTTACCTAAGAAAATGCCAATGCATGTCACTAAAAATTACACCATTTGAAATAATGTTCAAATACGAATCCAACGATATAGTTCTTAGTGACATGCATTAACATTTGTCAGTTAGATCTATGGTCAAATTTTGATACTACAAAATTGGAAGAGTAAACCAGGACAAAGGTAGTACTTACTCTAAGGGTAACCATAGAGTTACTGGAGTAGTCTAAGTTACTTTCCACTATGACTAGCCTAGGATACTATAGTAGTACAGCATAAAAACGATGCAGGTGATCACGTGAGAAAAAATACTAAAAACATTTCTTTTGATGCTGTGCGCAGATGCAGTTTTGAACACTACACTTGTCATTGTAATTTGGGAAAATTACGAAAAAAGGAGCTACGTTGTGATTACCGTTTACTAATAGGAAAGAAGTTTCACCTCGATGAGTAGCTTCTACGTGCACGTAAAGCATGTAAGGAATCCAACAACTTGATCCAGATTGGGGCCGATAGATTTTAGTGCCAAGATCTTCACTATGCGCATGGACTGGGTCAAGCTTGTGGGAATCATTTTCTGGAAGACAGTCATAAATACATCAAGAAGAAATTAAAAAATGTCAATTTCAAGAAGATGGAGAAGAAGATGAGTGTTGTACCTGAACGATTATGGATCCAATAAAGAGTTCGGAGAATTTGGCAGACGAGTACACCAACGCTGTCAATTTCGGCGTGTCAATGACCATGATTTTTGTTGGACCTTCTAGATTCGATACAAGCAATATCTCAAGGAAAGGCGCATTCTCAATGACCATAACATGGAACAGCTGGAGTAATCTCTTGCCAATTGATGTCTTGTTGTGGGGCCAGCAAGACACATAAATCCATCGGAGATTCGTTGAGGCGATGTGGAGGCTAATGAACCCATGGATCTGCTCAAGATGAAGGTACTCGAGCGCAGTACAGCTACGGAGCAGGTGCTCCATAGCCTTCTTCAAGATGACAACGTCGAAGAGGTCGAGTTACTTGAGTTGAGGGAGAAGAAGGGCGGGCGCGAGATTAATCTGGGGAAGATAGCAGGAGCGGAAGCTGGCGCGGCGCAACATTGGCGTGAGGCGGAGCGTGGACGGCGGCAGAGAGCGACATCGTCCAGCTTAAAAGCTGAGCTCCTCGAGCTGATCTAGTGTGGGGGATAAGAACCACTCGTCAAATTTGGGTTGGACCTTGCAGTTGGTACTGAACATGCGGATGTCAAGGCATCTGGCTGGCCCAGGGTGCAATGAAAGGATCTTGGAGACTGTGGCCATGCGTTTGCAATCTCCGTCGCAAAGGCAGCTGTCGATGGCGAGGTTGAGGGGGACGCGACACCAGAGGGGACGCCACCGCCAGGAGAGCACCGCGGTCTGCACGACAGATTTGGTGGGGAGGAGGCCGGTGATGATGAGCAACATGTCATCGGGGAGGCTGCTGATGAAGTACAGGCTCGTCGGATGCGGTTTTGGCTCGAGCCGCCTCCGTTTGTTGGCTGCCTCGCCGTCCATATCAACTAGCGGTGACACCGGTGTACACGTGTGCTGGTGTGTGTTGTGTGCTGGGTGTGCGCGAGTGCGTCCTTCTATGGATGCCACCACACAGTGAGCGTATAATCCGTCAGTATAGAGAGTTTGAGTGAGAGGGGAGGCCCGTGAGAGATAGCAGAGAGAGAAAGAGCTATTCCCTCCGTTCAATAATGTAGTTCCAACATTTTTTTAAAGTCAAACTTTTGAAACTTTGACCAAGTTTATAAAGAAATTACTTATATCTACAATACCAAAGATAAATGATAGTATGAAGTAAGTACATGTTGTGATGAATCTAATGATCGTTCCAGATGTAAATGTTTTTCTCCACATATACCTGGTCAAACTTTTCCGAGGTTTTACTTTTCAAAACATCCATATGCTTATGGATGTGACAGAGTCCCTAACTAGAGAGAGAGAGAGAGAGAGAGAGAGAAATAGAAAGAGCGAGAGAAAAAGTGTGTGTGCGTGTGTGAAAGAGACATGGACAACACACGACAAAGGTAGAGAAAAAGCATGTGTGTCTTATGTAAACATATCACACATGCATCTTTGACAATGGAGGCAAGGTGAGGAGATAGTGTGTGGTTGTTTGGAACCGAGAGAGCAAGACCCCTAGCACGTGGCCAAGAGGGGTCTGACAAACAAGGGAGAGAGGTCAAGAGAGACGTATGCAGAAAATGCAGACATGGGGAGGAGAGAGTGTATGTTTGTCATAGAGAGATCCCTTGGAGATCGTGATGGGACTACATGGGTGGGAGATCGAGTGACAAGGTATGTGCGCGATAGAAGATGGAAGAAGACAATACGTGTGTTCCTGATGGCTAGTAAGAGATAATCATACTTAGTAGAGGGGGAGTGCTTGCGCCTATGATGGAGTGAGGGATTATGGTACTTAGGGGGGGTGCGTGTGTTGGGGAACGTAGTAATTTCAAAAAAATTCCTACGTACACGCAAGATCATGGTGATGGTATAGCAACGAGAGGGGAGAGTGTTGTCCACGTACCCTCATAGACCGTAAGCGGAAGCGTTATGACAACGTGGTTGATGTAGTCGTACGTCTTCACGATCCGACCGATCCAAGTACCGAACGTACGGCACCTCCGAGTTCAGCACACGTTCAGCTCGATGACGATCCCCGTGCTCTGATCCAGCAAAGCTTAGGGGATGAGTTCCGTCAGCACGACGGCGTGGTGACGATGATGATGCTCTACCGGCGCAGGGCTTCGCCTAAACTCCGCGACGATATGACCGAGGTGGAATATGGTGGAGGGGGGCACCGCACACGGCTAAGGAATGATCCGTAGATCAACTTTGTGTGTTATGGGGTGCCCCTACCCCCGTATATAAAGGAGGGAGGGGGAGGTGCGGCCGGCCCCCTTGGGGTGCGCCTGGAGGAGTCCTACTCCCACTGGGAGTAGGACTCCCCCCTCTTGCCTTGGTGGAGAAGGAAAGGGGGGAGGGGAAAGAGGAAAGGGGGGCGCCGCCCCCCCTTCCTTGTCCTATTCGGACTAGGGGGGGGGGGAGGGGGCACGCAGCCGGCCCTCCTTTTCTCCCTCATGGCCCACTAAGGCCCATTAACCCCCGGGAGGGTTCCGGTAACCCCCCGGTGTTCCGGTAAAATCCCGATTTCACCCGGAACCTTTCCGATGTCCAAACATAGGCTTCCAATATATCAATCTTTATGTCTCGACCATTTCGAGACTCCTCGTCATGTCCGTGATCACATCCGGGACTCCGAACAAACTTCAGTACATCAAAACTTATAAACTCATAATAAAACTGTCATCGTAACGTTAAGCGTGCGGACCCTACGGGTTCGAGAACTATGTAGACATGACCTAGAACCATTCTCGGTCAATAACCAATAGCGGGACCTGGATGCCCATATTGGTTCCTACATATTCTACGAAGATCTTTATCGGTTAAACCGCATAACAACATACGTTGTTCCCTTTGTCATCGGTATGTTACTTGCCCGAGATTTGATCGTCGGTATCCAATACCTAGTTCAATCTCGTTACCGGCAAGTCTCTTTACTCGTTCCGTAATGCATCATCCTGTAACCAACTCATTTGGTCACATTCCTTGCAAGGCTTATAATGATGTGCATTACCGAGAGGGCCCAGAGATACCTCTCCGACAATCGGAGTGACAAAACCTAATCTCGAAATACGCCAACTCAACATGTACCTTCGGAGACACCTGTAGTACTCCTTTATAATCACCCAGTAATGTTGTGACGTTTGGTAGTACCCAAAGTGTTCCTCTGGTAAACGGGAGTTGCATAATTCTCATAGTTATAGGAACATGTATAAGTCATGAAGAAAGCAATAGCAACATACTAAATGATCAAGTGCTAGGCTAACGGAATGGGTCATGTCAATCACATAATTCTCCTAATGATGTGATCCCATTAATCAAACGACAACTCTTTTGTCCATGGCTAGGAAACATAACCATCTTTGATAAACGAGCTAGTCAAGTAGCGGCATACTAGTGACACTATGTTTGTCTATGTATTCACACATGTATTATGTTTCCGGTTAATACAATTCTAGCATGAATAATAAACATTTATCATGAAATAAGGAAATAAATAATAACTTTATTATTGCCTCTAGGGCATATTTCCTTCAGTCTCCCACTTGCACTAGAGTCAATAATCTAGTTCACATCGCTATGTGATTTAACACCAATATTCACATCTGCATGTGATTAATACCCATAGTTCACATCATCATGTGATCAACACCCAAAGGGTTTACTAGAGTCAATAATCTAGTTCACATCGCTATGTGATTAACACCCAAAAAAGTACTAAGGTATGATCATGTTTTGCTCGTGAGAGAAGCTTAGTCAACGGGTCTGTCATATTCAGAGCCGTATGTATTTCGCAAATATTCTATGTCCACAATGCTCTGCACGGAGCTACTCTAGCTAATTGCTCCCACTTTCAATATGTGTCCAGATTGAGACTTAGAGTCATCTGGATTGGTGTAAAAGCTTGCATCGTTGTAACTTTTACGACGGGCTCTTTTATCACCTCCATAATCGAGAAACATCTCCTTAGTCCTCACTAAGGATATTCTTGACCCATGTCCAGTGATCTACTTATTAGATCAAAATTGTATTCCTTTGCCAAACACAGAGCAAGGTATACAATAGGTCTGGTTCATAGCATAGCATACTTTATATAACCTATGACTGAGGCATAGGGAATGACTTTTCATTCTCTTTCTATTTTCTGCAATGGTCGGGTCTTGAGTCTTACTCAACTTCACACCTTGTAACACAGGCAAGAACTCCTTCTTTGACTGTTCCATTTTGAACTATTTCAAAAATTTATCAAGGTATGTACTCATTGAAAAATCTTATCAAGCGTCTTGATCTATCTATATAGATCTTGATGCTCAATGTGTAAGTAGCTTCACCGAGGTCTTGGTTTGAAAAACTCTTATTCAAGTATCCTTTCATGCTATCCAGAATTTCCATATCATTTCCAATTAACAATATGTCATCCACATATAATATTAGAAATGCTACAGAGCTCCCACTCACTTTCTTGTAAATACAGGCTTCTTCAAAAGTCTGTATAAAACCATATGCTTTGATCAACTCATCAAAGTGTATATTCCAACTCCAAGATGCTTGCACCAGTCCATTGATGGATTGCTGGAGCTTGCACACTTTGTTAGCATCTTTAGGATTGACAAAAACTTTCTGGTTGCATCATATACAACTCTTCTTTAATAAATCCATTAAGGAATGCAGTTTTGACATCCATTTGCCAGATTTCATAAAATGTGGCAATTGCTAACATGATTCAGACAGACTTTAAGCTTCGATACGAGTGATAAAATCTCATCGTATTCAACACCTTGAACTTGTTGAAAATATTTCACAACAAGTCGAGCTTAGTAGATAGTAACACTACTATCAATGTCCGTCTTCCTCTTGAAGATCCATTTATTTAACATGGCTTGCTGATCATCGAGCAAGTCAATCAAAGTCCATACTTTGTTCTCATACATGGATCATATCTCAGATTTTATGGCCTCAAGCCATTTCGTGGAATCTGGGCTCATCATCGCTTCCTCATAGTTCGTAGGTTCATCATGGTCTAGTAACATGACTTCCGGAATAGGATTACCGTACCACTCTGGTGCGGATCTTACTCTGGAAGACCTACGAGGTTCTGTAGTAACTTAATCTAAAGTTTCATGATCATCATCATTAACTTCCTCACTAATTGGTGTAGTAGTCACAGGAACAGATTTCTGTGATGAACTACTTTCCAATAAGGGAGCAGGTACAGTTACCTCATCAAGTTCTACTTTCCTCCCACTCACTTCTTTCGAGAGAAACTCCTTCTCTAGAAAGGATCCATTCTTAGCAATGAATAACTTGCCTTCCGATCTATGATAGAAGGTGTACCCAATAGTTACCTTTGGGTATTCTATGAAGATGCACTTCTCCGATTTGGGTTTGAGCTTATCAGGTTGAAACTTTTTTCATATAAGCATCGCAACTCCAAACTTTAAGAAACCACACCTTAGGTTTACTGCTAAACCATAGTTCATACGGTGTCGTCTCAACGGATTTAGATGGTGCCCTTTTAAACGTGAATGCAGCTGTCTGTAATGCACAACCCCAAAACGATAGTGGTAAAACTGATAAGAGACATCATAGATTGCACCATATCCAATAAAGTGCGGTTACGACGTTCGGACACACCATAACGTTGTGGTGTTCCAAGTGGCGTGGGCTGTGAAACTATTCCACATTGTTTTAACTGAAGACTAAACTCGTAACTCAAATATTCGTCTCCGCAATCAGATCGTAGGAACTTTATTTTCTTGTTACGATGATTTTTCCACTTCACTCTGAAATTCTTTGAACCTTTCTATTATTTCAGACTTATGTTTCATCAAGTAGATATACCCATATCTGCTCAAATCATTTTGTGAAGGTCAGAAAATAACGATACTTGCCACGAGCATCAACACTCATTGGATCGCATACATCGGTATGTATTATTTCCAATAAGTCAGTAGCTTGTTCCATTGTTCCAGAGAACGGAGTTTTTAGTCATCTTGCCCAAAAGGCACGGTTTGCAAGCATCAAATGATTCATAACCAAGTGATTCCGAAAATCCATCTTTATGGAGTTTCTTCATGCGCTTTACACCGATATGACCCAAACGGCAGTGCCACAAATAAGTTGCACTATCATTATCAACTTTGCATCTTTTGGCATCAATATTATGAATATGTGTATCACTACGACCGAGATCCAACGAATTATTTTTATTGGGTGTATGACCATCAAAGGTTTTATTCATTTAAACAGAACAACAATTATTCTCTGATTTTAAATGAATAACCGTATTGCAATAAACATGATCAAATCATATTCATGCTCAACGCAAACGCCAAATAACATTTATTTAGGTTCAACACTAATCCCGAAAGTATAGGGAGTGTGCGATGATGATCACATCAATCTTGGAACCACTTCCAACACACATTGTCACTTCACCCTCAACTAGTTTCTGTTTATTCTGTAACTCCTATTTCGAGTTACTAATCTTAGCAACCGAACAAGTATCAAAATACTCAGGGGCTACTATAAACACTAGTAAGGCACACATCAAACACCTATATATCAAATATACCTTTGTTCACTTTGCCATCCTTCTTATCCACCAAATATTCAAGGCATTTCCGCTTCTAGTGACCATTTCCTTTGCAGTATAAGCACTCAGTTTCGGGCTTTGGTCCAGCATTGGTCTTCTTCACGGGAGTGACAACTTGTTTGCCATTCTACTTGAAGTTTCCCTTTCTTTCCTTTTGCCCTTTTCTTGAAACTAGTGGTCTTGTCAATCATCAACACTTGATGCTCTTTCTTGATTTCTACCTTCGTCGATTTCAACATCACGAAGAGCTCGGGAATTGTTTTCGTCATCCCTTGCATACTATAGTTCATCACGAAGTTCTAGTAACTTAGTGATGGTGACTAGAGAATTCTGTCAATCACTATCTTATCTGGAAGATTAACTCCCACTTGATTCAAGTGATTGAAGTACCCAGACAATCTAAGCACATGCTTACTAGTTGAGCGATTCTCCTCCATCTTTTAGCTATAGAACTTGTTGGAGACTTCATATCTCTCAACTCGGGTATTTGCTGGAAATATTAACTTCAACTCTTGGAACATCTCATATGGTCCATGACATTCAAAACGTCTTTGAAGTCCTGATTCTAAGCCGTTAAGCATGGTGCACTAAACTATCAAGTAGTCATCATATTGAGCTAGCCAAACGTTCATAACATCTGCATCTGCTCCTGCAATAGGTCTGTCACCTAGCGGTGTATTAAGGACATAATTCTTCTGTGCAGCAATGAGAATAAACCTCAGATCACGGATCCAATCCGCATCATTGCTACTAACATATTTCAACACAATTTTCTCTAGGAACATATCGAAATAAACATATGAAAGCAACAACGCAAGCTATTGATCTGCAACATAATTTGCAAAATACTACCAGGACTAAGTTCATGATAAATTTAAGTTCAATTAATCATATTACTTAAGAACTCCCACTTAGACAGACATCTCTCTAGTCATCTAAGTGATCACGTGATCCAAATCAACTAAACCATGTCCGATCATCACGTGAGATGGAGTAGTTTCAATGGTGAACATCATTATGTTGATCATATCTACTATATGATTCACGCTCGACCTTTCGGTTTCCGTGTTCCGAGGCCATATCTGTATATGCTAGGCTCGTCAAGTATGACCTGAGTATTCTGCGTGTGCAACTGTTTTGCACCCGTTGTATTTGAACATAGAGCCTATCACACCCGATCATCACGTGGTGTCTCAGCACGAAGAACTTTCGCAACGGTGCATACTCAGGGAGAACACTTCTTGATTATTAAGTGAGAGATCATCTTAAAATGCTACCGTCAATCAAAGCAAGATAAGATGCATAAAGGATAAACATCACATGCAATCAATATAAGTGATATGATATGGCCATCATCATCTTGTGCTTGTGATCTCCATCTTCGAAGCACCGTCGTGATCACCATCGTCACCGGCGCGACACCTTGATCTCCATCGTAGCATCGTTGTCGTTACGCCATCTATTGCTTCTACGACTATCGCTACCGCTTAGTGATAAAGTAAAGCAATTACAGGGCGTTTGCATTTCATACAATAAAGCGACAACCATATGGCTCCTGCCAGTTGCCAATAACTTCGGTTACAAAACATGATCATCTCATACAATAAAATATAGCATCATGTCTTGACCATATCACATCACAACATGCCCTACAAAAACAAGTTAGACGTCCTCTACTTTGTTCTTGCAATTTTTACGTGGCTTCTACAGGCTTAGCAAGAACCGTTCTTACCTACGCATCAAAACCACAACGATAGTTTGTCATGTTGGTGCTGTTTTAACCTTCGCAAGGACCGGGCGTAGCCACACTTGGTTCAACTAAAGTGAGAGAGACAGACACCCGCCGGTCACGTTTAAGCAACGAGTGCTCGTAGCGGTGAAACCAGTCTCGCGTAAGCGTACACGTAATGTCGGTCCGGGCCGCTTCATCTCACAATGCCGCTGAACCAAAGTATGACATGCTGGTAAGCAGTATGACTTATATCGCCCACAACTCACTTGTGTTCTACTCGTGCATATAACATCAACGCATAAAACCTAGGCTCGGATGCCACTGTTGGGGAACATAGTAATTTCAAAAAAATTCCTACGTACACGCAAGATCATGGTGATGGCATAGCAACGAGAGGGGAGAGTGTTGTCCACGTACCCTCGTAGACCGTAAGCGGAAGCGTTATGACAATGCGGTTGATGTAGTCGTACGTCTTCACGATCCGACCGATCCAAGTACCGAACGTACGGCACCTCCGAGTTCAGCACACGTTCAGCTCGATGACGATCCCCGTGCTCCGATCCAGCAAAGCTTGGGGGATGAGTTCCGTCAGCACAACGGCGTGGTGATGATGATGATGCTCTACCGGCGCAGGGCTTCGCCTAAACTCCGCGACGATATGACCGAGGTGGAATATGGTGGAGGGGGGCACCGCACACGGCTAAGGAACGATCCGTAGATCAACATGTGTGTTATGGGGTGCCCCCCTGCCCCCGTATATAAAGGAGGGAGGGGGAGGTGCGGCTGGCCCCCTTGGGGTGCGCCTGGAGGAGTCCTACTCCCACCGGGAGTAGGACTCCCCCCTCTTGCCTTGGTGGAGAAGGAAAGGGGGAGGGGAAAGAGGAAAGGGGGGCGCCGCCCCCCCTTCCTTGTCCTATTCAAACTAGGGGGGAGGGGGCGCGCGGCCTGCCCTCGCCGGCCCTCCTTTTCTCCCTCATGGCCCACTAAGGCCCATTAACCCCCGGGAGGATTCCGGTAACCCCCCGGTGTTCCGGTAAAATCCCGATTTCACCCGGAACCTTTCCGATGTCCAAACATTGGCTTCCAACATATCAATCTTTATGTCTCGACCATTTCGAGACTCCTCGTCATGTCCGTGATCACATCCGGGACTCCGAACAAACTTCGGTACATCAAAACTTATAAACTCATAATAAAACTGTCATCGTAACGTTAAGCGTGCGGACCCTACGGGTTTGAGAACTATGTAGACATGACCTAGAACCATTCTCGGTCAATAACCAATAGCGGGACCTGGATGCCCATATTGGTTCCTACATATTCTACGAAGATCTTTATCGGTCAAACCGCATAACAACATACGTTGTTCCCTTTGTCATCGGTATGTTACTTGCCCGAGATTTGATCGTCGGTATCCAATACCTAGTTCAATCTCGTTACCGGCAAGTCTCTTTACTCGTTCCGTAATGCATCATCCCATAACCAACTCATTTGGTCACATTGCTTGCAAGGCTTATAATGATGTGCATTTCCGAGAGGGCCCAGAGATACCTCTCCGACAATCGGAGTGACAAAACCTAATCTCGAAATACGCCAACTCAACATGTACCTTTGGAGACACCTGTAGTACTCCTTTATAATCACCCAGTTATGTTGTGACGTTTGGTAGTACCCAAAGTGTTCCTCCGATAAACGGGAGTTGCATAATTCTCATAGTTACAGGAACATGTATAAGTCATGAAGAAAGCAATAGCAACATACTAAACGATCAAGTGCTAGGCTAACGGAATGGGTCATGTCAATCACATCATTCTCCTAATGATGTGATCCCATTAATCAAACGACAACTCTTTTGTCCATGGCTAGGAAACATAACCATCTTTGATAAACGTGCTAGTCAAGTAGCAGCATACTAGTGACACTATGTTTGTCTATGTATTCACACATGTATTATGTTTCCGGTTAATACAATTCTAGCATGAATAATAAACATTTATCATGAAATAAGGAAATAAATAATAACTTTATTATTGCCTCTTGGGCATATTTCCTTCAGCGTGTCACATGGAGAGAGAACAAGGGCGGAGAGTGTTGGATGGGTCTATATGTATAGCGCGAGCGAGACATGTGTATGTGTGAACCATGGAGATATAAGGTTAGTTTGGCTTGCGTCCAGAGCATCTTTTTCCTGGCCTGGGGTTGTGGTTGGATTTCATGCACGCTTGTTTGGTTGCTACCCTGTGAAAAAGAAAGCCCGCCTGGCCTAGATTCCCTTACACTTTAATTAGCCTGCCTGGACTCTAGACACTGCAAGTAGCCTGGCCCAGGCAGCCGATTTCGAACGCCTGGTCGTGCCTGGTTGTGCGTCCACAAGGCTAATAGCAACCTGGATGGATAATAGCATTAAATAATTGTTGCATGGATTGATTGATGGGACATTGATGCTTTGCCTGGCCCAGGCACGAACCAAACGCTTCAGCACCACACAAGCCTGGCTAGGCAGAAATATTTTACATCTCACGTCCACACCAGGCAGTAGTGGCCATCAAGGCATGAGGGTCAGGTCATGAACCAAATAGACCAATAAAGTTTGAGAGAGATCGAGGAGCCCCGATAAGGTTGAGTGGTTGTAGGACCTTGAAGTATGTCTAGAGGGGGGGTGATTAGACTACTTGACCAATTAAAAACTTAACCTTTTCCCAATTTTAGAGTTTGGCAGATTTTAGCAATCTTTGAACAAGTCAAGCAATCATCACACAATTCAAGCAAGCATGCAAAGAGTATATAAGCAGCGGAAATTAAAGCATGCAACTTGCAAGAATGTAAAGGGAAGGGTTTGGAGAATTCAAACGCAATTGGAGACACATATGTTTTTGGCGTGGTTCCGATAGGTGGTGCTATCGTACATCCACGTTGATGGAGACTTCAACCCACGAAGGGTAACGGTTGCTCGAGTCCACGGAGGGATCCACCCACGAAGGGTCCACGAAGAATCAACCTTGTCTATCCCACCATGGGCCGTCGCCCACGAAGGACTTGCCTCACTAGCGGTAGATCTTCACAAAGTAGGCGATCTCCTTGCCCTTACAAACTCCTTGGTTCAACTCCACAATCTTGTCGGAGGCTCCCAAGTGACACCTAGCCAATCTAGGAGACACCACTCTCCAAGAAGTAACAAATGGTGCATTGATGATGAACTCCTTGCACTTGTGCTTCAAATGATAGTCTCCCCAACACTCAACTCTCTCTCATAGGATTTGGATCTGGTGGAAAGAAGATTTGAGTGGAAAGCAACTTGGGAAGGCTAGAGATCAAGATTCATATGGTAGGAATGGAATATCTTGTCCTCAACACATGAGTAGGTGGTTCTCTCTCAGAACTAGTAAGTTGGAAATGTAGGTTTGTTCTGATGGCTCTCTCCACAAATGAAGAGGAGGTGGAGGGGTATATATAGCCTCCACACAAAATCTAACCGTTACACACAATTTACCAAATTCGGTGGGACCGAATCAACAAACTCGATCGGACCAATTTAGTAAACCTAGTGACCGTTAGGATTTCCGATGGGACCGAAATGCAACTCGGTAGGACCAATATGGTTAGGGTTAGGGCATAACGTAATCTCGGAGAGACCGGTTACACAAACTCGGTGGGACCGAATTTGATAATTAGCTAACTAGAGAGTTGGTCAGGTAAACTCGGTGGGACCGATTCATTCTTTTCGGTGAGACCGAAATGTTACGGAAGGGAAACAGAGAGTTTACATTGCAATCTCGGTGGGACCGGTCGCTCACTTCGGTTAGACCGAAACGTTACAAAGGGAAACAGAGAGATTACAATCCCATCTCGGTGAGACCGAGATCCCTATCGGTGAGACCGATTTGCCTAGGGTTTGTGGCAGTGGCTATGACATTTGAACTCGGTGGCGCCGGATAGAAAGAATCGGTATGACCGATTTTGACTTTAGGTTTAGGTCATATGTGGATGTGAGTAGTGGAGGGTTTTGGAGCATATCACTAAGCACATGAAGCAAGAGGCTCATTAAGCAACACCTCATCCCTCCTTAATAGTATTGGCTTTTACTATAGACTCAATGTGATCTTGGATCACTAAAATGTAAAATGTAGAGTCTTGAGCTTTTGAGCTTGAGCCAATCCTTTGTCCTTGGTATTTTGAGGGATCCACTTTCATCATCCATGCCATGCCATTCATTGAGCTTTCCTGAAATAATTGTCTTGGAATAGCATTAGCTCAATGAGCTATATGTTGTTATGAATTACCAAAACCACCTAGGGATAGTTGCAGTTTCAATCTCCCCCTTTTTGGTAATTGATGACAACGTATAGATCAAAGCTTCGACAAATGATAATAAGATTGAAAAACATCGTCGCTTTGAGAAGTATGTGATAAGCAAGAGCTCCCCCTAAATTTGTGCATAGTTTAAGATTTGCTTTGGACTACAAATGCACAAGGAATTAGGCTCATGGGTTACTCTTCCATGTCACATACATCTTGGTGGAGCGCTCAAAATAATAAAGATTGAATATATGCACTCATCACCAAGCAAAGTGAATGATCATATAAGGATAAGTAAGATAATAACATATAATCAAGCATAAGTGTAGCTTATGATCTATACATTTTTCTCCCTCTTTGGCAACAAGTTACCAAAAAGTTCATAGAAAATGCATAGGACTATATCGTCTCTCAGGCTTGGTCTTATGTTGGTGGCATAGAGATGGCTCCTTGGACGAAGACTTCAGTAGATGTGGATGGAGCTGGAGGAGTTGGTGCTGGAGCTGGTTGCCCTGGAGCTGTAGGAGCTGTAGCTGGTGCAGATGATGTGGATCTGGTGTCTGTCACTGGCTCTGCAGCTGATCTCTGAGCTCGAGGCACTCCGGCAAATGCATCTGTAGTTGTCCTGCCCTTCCTCTCCTGCATGTCATCCTGAAGCTGCTCCACAACTGACTGAATCTCAGTTACTTTGACATCTAGATCATAGAATTTTTGTTCCATGATTCTTTCCAGGCTCTCCTGGTTTTGAGTTAGGGTGGCCAACCCCTTCTCAATCCTCAGTGTTGATGCTATCAAGTAACCAAGTTGCTCCTGCTTGTTCTTCAAAAAGTACTCAGATGCCTCCTCTTGAGTTGGCATCTTGGCAGCCTTCTCTTTCCTTGCTTTCTCCTTCTTCTCTTGAGCTTGCACTGATGATGGTTCATTCTCATTCATTACAACTTGATTGTCCTCAAAGTCTGGATAGAGAGCAAAATGTTCCTTATCCAACTGATACTTTCCTGTGCCCATCTTTGAGTTAATCAACTCCTGAATCTGTGGGGCATATCCACAACTCCTCTTCTGGTCTGCTGCTGTCCTCTTGATGGTTTCAACTATGAGGCTCATGACCTTGAATTTCTAGGGCACATCAAATATATGAAGCAAGTTAATTGCATGCCCTCTGATCATGTTGTGGTCACCTGATTTCGGCAAAAGAGTGTGCCTTAAGATCCAATTGATCGTAGGCAGCCCTGACAGAAGAAAATGAACTGATTCAAACTTGAATGTCTCAAGAGCTTCATCAGGAACCTCCATGTACATCTGTGACATTGTGTTGTGATCCATCTTCTTCTTGGCATAAATATCCAAGTCATCTTCACTCTTCTTTGGGGCATTGATCAGATTGGCCCATTCCTCCAAGGTTGACTGGTATCTTGTTCCTTCAGACATCCAAACTATCCTCCCATCTGGATAGAAATGTGATGTGGAGTAGAATTGCATAATGAGTTCATCATTCCAGTTTGTGAGCTTCTGCCCAACAAAATCTGCAACTCCACAAGCAATGAAACTGTCTTGCACTCCAGGATAGTGTTCTTCATTTTTCCTTCATGTATGTCCAGTCGACCCACCTTATATCACACACTATGGGCTTCTTGTCCAACAAGATTGTCTCATAGAAGTCCTGCTGCTCCTTGGTATGGAACCTGTAATCAACAGCAGTTCTTCTTCTGATGGCATATGGATCTGACAATCTCCACTGCCTGAGCCCTGCATCCTTCCTTAGCTTCATATTCTCAGCCACTGGATGAGCATCATTGTGGTTTGGAATCTTGGGCTTGAGCTTCCTTAAGATCTGCCCTTCTTCATCTTCGTCAGCAGCAATATCAGGCATTGGGACCTTGTTCTTCTCAGCTGCTGATATACTCCTGGTATTCCTCTTTGGTGCAATCTTGGGCTTGGGGGCAGCTTTGGGTGCTTCTTTGGGCTTTGATGTTGCAGCCCCTGACTTTATAGCATCACCCATCAGCTTTTGTGCCTTAGGTGCTGGTTCAGCAACCTCTTCTTATTCCTCTTCCTCCATCATAGAAGGTTGACCAACAACTCTGGCCATGGTCTTCTTGACCCTTTCCTTCCTTTTCTTTCCTTCTGCAGCTGGCTCTTTGGGATCAGGCTTCTCAGGTACTTGAGTGGAGACTCTGGCTTTGGATATTGGTTGTCTACCTGCTGGCCTTTTGATCTTCATGCCTGGCTTTGTGGTCTTTGCTGAGCCATACTCCTTTTTGAGCACTACCTTCTTGGACGTAGCCTCATCTTCTGCTGCCACATAGTCCTCATCCTCTTAGTCTGAGGTTCTCTTCCTTCTTGCTCTTGTGGCTGTTTTGGGCAAATTGCTAGGAGTACTTCTGCTGCCTTCATCTGAGCTGCTAGAGGGACTAGTGCCCTCACTCATGTGAATCTGCTCTTCTTCCCTGTTCTGACTGTCACTTTGGTCTGACATGCTACAAATCACTGCCTGCTGACCCTGTGAATAGTTATAGATGAGATAGAGTGGATGAGCATCGCAAAATGCAGAGATTTTGCAAAAGAATGATTCAAAAAACTTAGTTTTAGTTTCCACAGAAAGCATTTCGGATCTACCGATTTTCAAACTCGGTGATACCGAAGCAGTTTTGGAACCTAAACTAGTGAACTCGGTCAGACCGAGTCACAGTTCGGTGGCACCGAGACTGCTAGGGTTTCACAAAGTTCTAAAATCGGTCACACCGATTTGTAATTCTCGGTCAGACCGAGACTTACTAGTGCAATGTCGTTAGCCAAATCGGTGGGACCGAGTTTTTCAACTCGGTGGGTCCGAGATGGTTTCGGCGAAAACCTAACCCTAAATTTTCGAATCGCATATATTCTAAGGATTGTATTGACTGGATAGGAGTGTTTCAATCATGGCAAGATGCATTACGAACGCAATGTGCTGAGAATCAGACGAGGAAAGCACTGTGATCGAGTTCATACCCTAGTTCGACGGTGAACTCGCAATGGCGGCAACGGTGGAGGTGAATTCTGTTGACGGCGGCAGAGACCAGCGACAGGAGGCGGCTGGCAATGAAGTCGACGATCCGTAGACCTAGTAGGCAGAGCGAGCTATGCGCGGGCGAGGAGTTTCGGAGAAAGTTTTCCAAAATTTGCCGTGAGTATATATAGCCCGACACTGTCGGTGTGACCGAGTTGAACAACTCGGTGGCACCAAGATGCATAACTGTTGACAGTTACAGCAACTCGGTGGGACCAAAAAGTTCGAATCGGTAGCACCGAGTTTGAAAACCTAGATCGACTTACTGATCTCGGTAGGACCGAAATGGAGGAATCGGTCAGACCGAGAATCACAAAGAAGTTTTGGAACTTTAAGTCTATGACAAATCGGGGACTCCAAGTGCTCCTCACACAGAGTGGTTCGAATCTGACTTGATCAAAATTTGTGATGTAGCATGAATAGAGTTTGAGACGAGAAAAGCATAGATAGCTAGAGAAGGTTCTTAGGCATTCTTGTCCATCCACTTGGCCAAAGAAAAAGAAGCCAATCAATCAAAACAACAAGTGGATGTCCTCGAATGAGTAAAATATGCATTCAACATGCTCACATAATAAAATGACAAATGAAATATGTGACAAAGCATGCACAACCAATTCTAGCATCAATCAAACAATTGGCGATGACTAGGTCATCTATATATGAGTATATTGAGTTAGGAGTCAAATAAGAACATTTGATCATAGGTCATACTCATCGTTTAAGCTCAAGTGGGGTTACCACTTTTACATAATGCATTGATGTATTCACACCATTTGAGTTGCTTTGACTCAATTCTTAGAGTTAAGCTCCCCCTAGATGTGAGATCCCCCCTTAGAGGGATAAACTAACCTTAGGTTTTGTCAATGATGACTTCATGTAGGTGTTGAAGATGTGGATGTTCAATGTTGATGTAGATCATTTGGAGCAATCCTTTGGAGTGAGTTGCACTTTCAATACCTACACGGGTTAGTCCCACAAGGAAGAAACAAGAATATCCACAGCCATAGAGTGATGCACACACAAAATGATGTCCATGAAAACATTAGGTTACCTTGTCCCTTGCCTTACCAACATGAGGGTTTGTGACTCCTTGAACTAGTGCAAGATGTGGAAGTTGATTGCACTTGTCCTTGCCATAATGATATGAGTGAAGAATGTTGGTGGAGTCACCCTCAAGAATTCTCTAGTTCTTCTTCTTCGGGATCCACATCATCTTGATGGGAATCCTTGGTGTAGTAGTTGTGCTTGATGAAGTAGAACTTGACGTAGTCTTGGGAACCCACTTGACCAAGGCCTTACGTGCTTCTTCAAATGCATAAATCTCCTCTTGAAG
Source organism: Triticum aestivum (assembly GCF_018294505.1). Lineage (NCBI taxonomy): Eukaryota > Viridiplantae > Streptophyta > Magnoliopsida > Poales > Poaceae > Triticum > Triticum aestivum. The sequence goes on along the minus strand of NC_057801.1, from coordinate 502,119,359 downwards.
CTTGTCCTTGCCTTTGTTCTTGTGGTCTTGTGGTGGAAGATCATCTTGTGCTTGTGTTCCCTTGAAGGAACTAGGATCATACTTCTCTTGTTGAGGAACAAACTTCGTCTTGGGGTATTGATCTTCTTCCCACTCAACTCCATTGGCATTGAACTTTCGTTCAAAACCAACACCTTGATTCTTCCTGTGCCTTCCTTGCTTGCGTAGAATTTCCTCGAATTGCTTACTCCCGGCAAGGCTCTTGTGTACACCTTTCTCTATAATTCCCTTCAATAAGCTGTTTTCTTGCTCAAGTGTAACTTGGCTAAGAGAATCATTAGTGGAATCAAGAGAACTACTAGAAGCAACAATATTGGATTTAGCATTGTTGTTGCTACTACTAGAGGAAGAATCTTTCTTGTTCTTGTTACTAGATTTGACTTGAGGCATGTAAGTAGATAAGAGTAAACGCTTGGCAATATACGAAGAACTTTTCTTACGGAGATCATCATTGATTGCTTTTAAGAACTCATGCTCTTGCTCAAGATTGAGCTTTTCAAAGCGTAACTTCTCATGAGCCCTTAAAAGTTCTCGATGATCTTCGAAGATAGTTTCATGAGCTAACTTAAGAGTGTTTAGTTCTTTAGTTAGATGCTCAATCTTCTCCTTATCATTGTCATTCGTTTTATCTTGATTAGCATGATTAATTGACGTTTCATCATAGTATTCATCACTAGAGTTGTCAATAAGTAAATCATCATCACCTAACAAGTCATCTTCATCACTATTAAAATCAACATACTCAGGATGAGTTCCTTAGGACCTTTGTCCATGAAGCATCTTCCAATTCCTTCATTTGGTGATTCAAATATGTCGTAGGAGTTGGTTGACACAAGTGCTAGACCGGCAACACCTTCATCTTGAGTATGTTCGGAGTCGGAGTGATAGCTTCTCTTGGAGTAATGTTCAGCAACATGAGCTTGATGTCTTCGTTTTGTGTAGCTCTTTGATGACTTGTCCTTCCTTTCCGAATCCTTGCTTCTCCGGGAGGGTCTTCGTTCATAACGATCATCTCTACTCCTTCTCTCTCTTGGTGGTGATTCTTCTCTTCTACTTCTTCTCTTGGGAGAATCTTCTCATCTTTTATAGGGTGCCGTACACTCATTGGAATAGTGTCCGGGTCTCCCACAATTGTAGTAGTTGCGCTCTCGACTGGAAGATCTTTTGTCATTGTAGGACCTTGACTTAGAGCTTCTTTCTTTGCTTCTACTCTTGTAGAATTTGTTGAAATTCTTCACCATTAAGCTCAATTCTTCATCGAAGGTCTATTTCTCACTTGATGATGTAGGAGCTTCACATGAGGCTTTGTAAGCACCACTTGACTTGTTGTGAAGTTCCTCTTTATCCTTGAGTGACATCTCATGAGCAACAATTCTACCAATGACTTCCGTTAGCTTGAGATTCTTGTAATTGGGCATCATTTAAATCAATGTGCAGACGGTATCATACTTCCCATCCAATGCTCTTAGGATTTTCTTGATGATGTATCTGTTGGTCATCTCTTCACTTCCTAAGCCGGCAATCTCATTTGTGATAAGAGCAAGCCTAGAGTACATTTTAGCGACACCTTCACCATCCTTCATTTTGAACTTGTCAAGCTGACTTTGGAGCACATCCAACTTGGATTCCTTGACGGAGTCGGTACCTTCATGCATATCAATCAAAGTGTCCCAAATTTCCTTTGCATTCTCAAGACGGCTGATTTTGTTGAATTCTTCAGGGCATAAACCGTTGAAGAGGATATCCCAAGCTTGAGCGTTGTATTGCATCATCTTCAATTCTTCCGCACTAGCTTCATGGTTCGGTTCTCTCCCATCAAATAATTCACCTTGCAAGCCAATACAAACAATAGCCCAAATGGCCGGGTTATGTCCGAGAATATTCATTTTCATCTTATGCTTCCAACTAGCAAAATTAGTGCCATCAAAGTAAGGACCTCTATGGTGATAATTTCCCTCGCTAGACGCCATACTCTCCTAGGTTGTGAAACCAAGGCTATGACCACCAAAAGCTATGGAAATCAAAGCAAATGGAGACCAAAGCTCTGATACCACTTGTAGGACCTTGAAGTATGTCTAGAGGGGGGTGATTAGACTACTTGACCAATTAAAAACTTAACCTTTTCCCAATTTTAGAGTTTGGCAGATTTTAGCAATCTTTGAACAAGTCAAGCAATCATCACACAATTCAAGCAAGCATGCAAAGAGTATATAAGTAGCGGCAATTAAAGCATGCAACTTGCAAGAATGTAAAGGGAAGGGTTTGGAGAATTCAAACGCAATTGGAGACACGGATGTTTTTGGCGTGGTTCCGATAGGTGGTGCTATCGTACATCCACGTTGATGGAGACTTCAACCCACGAAGGGTAACGGTTGCACGAGTCCACGGAGGGCTCCACCCACGAAGGGTCCACGAAGAAGCAACCTTGTCTATCCCACCATGGCCGTCGCCCACGAAGGACTTGCCTCACTAGCGGTAGATCTTCACGAAGTAGGCGATCTCCTTGCCCTTACAAACTCCTTGGTTCAACTCCACAATCTTGTCAGAGGCTCCCAAGTGACACCTAGCCAATCTAGGAGACACCACTCTCCAAGAAGTAACAAATGGTGCGTTGATGATGAACTCCTTGCTCTTGTGCTTCAAATGATAGTCTCCCCAACACTCAACTCTCTCTCATAGGATTTGGATCTGGTGGAAAGAAGATTTGAGTGGAAAGAAACTTGGGAAGGCTAGAGATCAAGATTCATATGGTAGGAATGCAATATCTTGGCCTCAACACATGAGTAGGTGGTTCTCTCTCAGAACTGGTAAGTTGGAAGTGTAGGTTTGTTCTGATGGCTCTCTCCATGAATGAAGAGGAGGTGAAGGGGTATATATAGCCTCCACACAAAATCTAACCGTTACACACAATTTACCAAACTCGATGGGACCGAATCAACAAACTCAGTCGAACCGATTTAGTAAACCTAGTGACCGTTAGGATTTTCGGTGGGACCGAAATGCAACTCGGTAGGACCGATATGGTTAGGGTTAGGGCATAACGTAATCTCGGTGAGACCGATTACACAAACTCAGTGGGACCAAATTTGGTAATTAGCTAACCAGAGAGTTGGTCAGGTAAACTCGGTGGGACCGATTCGCTCTTTTCGGTGAGACCGAAATGTTACGAAAGGGAAACAGAGAGTTTACATTGCAATCTCGGTGGGACCGATCGCTCACTTCGGTTAGACCAAAACGTTACAAAGGGAAACAGAGAGATTACAATCCCATCTCGGTGAGACCGAGATCCCTATCGGTGAGACCGAGATCCCTATCGGTGAGACCGATTTGCCTAGGGTTTGTGGCAGTGGCTATGACATTTGAACTCGGTGGCGCCGGATAGAAAGAATCGATATGACCGATTTTGACTTTAGGTTTTGGTCATATGTGGATGTGAGAAATTAGTGGAGGGTTTTGGAGCATATCACTAAGCACATGAAGCAATAGGCTCATTAAGCAACACCTCATCCCTCCTTGATAGTATTGGCTTTTCCTATAGACTCAATGTGATCTTGGATCACTAAAATGTAAAATGTAGAGTCTTGAGCTTTTGAGCTTGAGCCAATCCTTTGTCCTTGATATTTTGAGGGATCCACTTTCATCATCCATGCCATGCCATTCATTGAGCTTTCCTGAAATAATTGTCTTGGAATAGCATTAGCTCAATGAGCTATATGTTGTTATGAATTACCAAAACCACCTAGGGATAGTTGCACTTTCAGAGGTGCGTCAGATAGCTGAGAGGGGGAAAGAGATATTCCATCCGCTCGATAATGCAGTGTATGTAAATTTTTTAGAAGTCAAACTTTGGAAACTTTGATCAGGTTTACACAAATGTTATTTATATCTACAATACCAAAGATACATCATACAAAACTACATCTCATGGTGAATCTAATGGTATATGTTTGCCATTCTAGACGTAATTTTTTTCTCCACGTACATGGTCAAACTTTGTGATGGTTGACTTTTCAATAAATCTGTATGCTATGGACAGAGGAGAGTGCCTATGTCGAGACAGATCAAGTGCGTGTGAAGGAGAATGAGTAAGTGTGCAAAAAGAGTATGTGTGTGAAAGAGAAAGTGACAACAAACGATAAATTAGAGAGAGAGTGTGTGTTTTTTCGTTTCTTATGCGGACATATCACACATGCATCTCCGAGATAGAAAAGCGAGGCGAGGATATACACGATGATAGCTAGTGTGTGATTGTTTGCAACAGAGAGAGACACCCCTGTAGCACATGTCCAATAGAGGTCTGGCCAACAAGGAACAAAGGTCGAGAGGGACACATGGAGGACATGGACGCATGGGGAGGGAGAGAGGGTGTGTTTGTGATAGAGAGATCCCCTCGAGATCATGAGGGGACTATATGGGTGGGAGATCGAGGGAGGTGCGTGCGCGATAGAAAGATGCCCCAAGAGAAATCGAGATAGACCATGCACATGTTTGTGATGGAGACTAAGATTAGCTAGTCATGTACATGTAGGGGGGACTGCGCGTGCCTACAATTGAGTGAGAGACCATCATACTTGGCTAGCTAGGCATGAGATTGTGTGTGTGTGCGTGTGAGATGGAGAGAGAACGAAGGAGAGTGATAGAGTTTTAGATGGGCCTATTGAGTGCGAGTGAGATATGCATGTGTATGTGTGGCCCAGGTGGATGGAGAGTTTGAGAGAGAGGGGGAGAGCTCCGAGATGACAGAGTGGTGCGTGAGAGAGTTACGGGCAACGAGCAAAGGAATTTGTGTGCATACGATGAGTGCGGCCAAGATATCTAGCTTGGACTAGCTAGAGTATCATACATAGTGTGCGAGAGAGACCTATAGATGGTGTATATATGCATGCGAACTAGAAAGACCCCCCCCCACACACACACAAAGATAGATAGAGAGAGAGATGGAGAGAAAGGGAGAGGGACCAACGAGGTTTTTGTGTCGGATGCATGCGTCAGAATTGAAGATTGTCAGGGAGGGAGAGAGAGATAGAGATAGAGAGATAGATATATAGATAGAGACAGAGAGAGAGAGAGAGAGAACAGGAGTCCGAGAGAGGGGGAGGTCACGTTTTATGCATCAAAGACTGATATAAACCATGTTTTGATATAAACTTGCATTCAAATATTTAAATTGGAGAACATGTTGTCTGCCATCCACACATGAATGGATATATGCATATATCAAACAAGTTCATTAATTTGACTTTCAACATGTTCATGGAGTACTATAATACTGTACAACATGCTACTCGATTGAGGTGTTCAATTTTGGATTTAGTTCACTATTTTGACCAAGTGAACGAGCTATTTCATTGAATCGAGATATTTCATTTTGGGTTTGATTCGCGTTTTTGAGTGGGTCAACTATTAGTCATATAGTAAATCGCTAGCAACGAGCATGTAAAAACAAATTACTCCCGAGCATCATCTCTCCATCTAAAAAAGAAGTGGAAAGCTAATATTTCAAAATTTGATTCGAATCGACTTGGTAAGGTAGACGTGGATGCTCGTTCTCCCAAAATTTGAACGAACCGTTAAACATCCTCTGCTCGGTGGAATTCGCCTGAGCAAATAAATGGGAGACGCGAAATTACCGTCCTATGAGGGACACACATCAATTGGCCCGTTGTACATCGAGGGTAGGTTTGTAACTTCATCCAAGCGCGCCTTCTCCTCGGCCGAAATGACATGTGCCGAATAATTCATAAACCATGGTCGGCAAAACATGCTCTCCTCGCCCGAAATACCTCGCGCCCACTATTTCAAAACACGCTCTCCTCGCACGAAATCGCTCGCGCACACTATATTTCAAAACACGCCCGCCTCGCCCGAAATCGCTCCCACCCACTATTTGGGGAGAAGCAAAGTTACTCTACTATCCCCAACCCTCAGTACACAGACCCAAGCCAAGAAGCCTAAAGGCAGAGGTAGAACTGTAACTCCCCCTCACATTTCAGACAAATGCGTCCGTAAGACATGGTTCCACTCCCCTCCCAATCCCCCCCCCATTCATACCTCGTGGGCGCCAAATCACCTTCTCCCCGGGAAGCACCCTTGTCCTGAGCCGCGAAACCTTAGCCCCTCCTCCATGGTGCCCCCCACCGCACCAATTTCACAGCCGCCCTCCTCCCTAATGCCGGAGATGCTGTCCATTTGCCGTCGTGCACTGGGTCGTGTCCCTCTTACTCTGTGCTACTGGAGCTGCCTCGACAACGGCCGCGTGAACCGTACCAGAGCTGATTCACCCCTGCCGCTGTTCACGGCGTCGGAGCGGCTCCAACTTTGGATCAGTCCAGAGTCCTGGTGCTACTTCCCCGTAGCCATCGACCATCACGACATCGCTGTTTCCCTGCTTATGGTTGCCACCGCAACCGCGCCGACTTCACCGACTCGGCAGTGGACCTGCCTACTTCACCATGCCGCCAGATTGGTCGCACCCTCATCTCAAATCACTTTATTTAGGCGTCAGTTGTCTGAATTTTTATTCTGGGCCAATCAATTCCCAATGGGAAGTAGCACCCCTCGAGGCGGCGGAGCTCCTAGGCTGTCAGTTGGCTGGTGTCTAACGTAAGGGTGCGGGGCCACAAGTTCACCGCGGAAGCAGCGCTTAGATGGCTATCTTTTAGAGTTCCGTGGGTTGAGGTATTGCCGCCGCCGGATCTGGATGACGGGGAGTCTTTGTGGATTTGCCCGGGGGTGGCGCAACCACGGCAGTGCGGTGGGGCGGGGAGCGGGGTTTTGGCCGGGGCCACGGACGGCGGAGGAAGACTGCTCTGCCGTTGGTCGCTGGCTCTTCGGGGAAGATTCCGAACGGTGTCAGCCAGGAGGCACAAGACGACCATCAAGCCATCCGGCGTAGATCGGACAGTACCAAAATAAAATAAAATCGTGTGACCCCAATTTAGTCTTCAGTCAACAGACGTGTGACCACTCTCGTACCTTGATGTTGATCTCTTAGTGTATTTCTTTAGATAAAAGAGATAGTCGTTCTTAACATTATGCGTTATCTTCATCTTCAGACACACCGTCTTCCGACTCACCGCAGCTGCTCCAACAAGGCAAGCATACACCAGAAGGGAGCTATAGTCCCCACTCAACAGTTCCCTGCATCGAATGTGCGTGCCCGACATGGACAGCCACAACAACTACAGGGCCATCGACAAGTCAGCACATGATGATCACTCCTATGGATGGCAGTCAGATAGGTTTTACCCTCATCTTACTTGTGTGCAACATTTATGGCGCTGTTATTCATCTAAGCATGGAAAATAGATCATCACATTTCACTGTATATTCATGCTGATCTCTTACGGGTCTTGTTCAGGAGTTAACGTTGTTCCATAATTCATCTAAGATACTTGTTCTTTAGGTAACGCTGTTCCATAGTTATCATCCATCAGCCAATGCTATCCCACAGGCTGGTGATTATAGTATTATACCACTTCTAGTATTACCTATGTTGTTCTTTAATACTTTTGTGTGCCATCTAGTTAATCTCGAGTACAACGATACATATTCTGTAGCTTTCATCTGTGTTCTCCCTTTAGTTTATGAGACCTGTTGCTGCTAGTTAACCCCAGTCCTACTATTTATGTCATCTCCTATAGGCACTCATTACATAAATCTAACTACTAGTTGTATTCCATGCATGTCAGATATAATTGCACACACTCATATATCCACAAGAACCTCACGGAGCAATGTAAAGGCCAATAAACTTGATGTCAATGATACCCAATATGATGGAACATGTAAAGGCAGTTCTTCAGAAGACTTGCAGAAAGATGATGAATCCTCTTCACCCCACAAGGTCCTTGCTCTAACTTGGCCTGTGATATGGGTACAACATGCATATAATGTTCTGGAGTGTATCTATTCTGTTGCAATGACATGTGCTTAGCATGCTGATCATGCATGTAAATATGTCATGCCTTCCTATTTTTCAATACCTATTCCATTCATGATAACATTTTTTCAAATTCAAGTACTGTCATTCTACTCTATCGCAATGCCATCTGCTTAATTTGGACATCATGCTTCTGAATATCTTATGCATTGTTATTCATTAGTATGTACTTCATCTGTCTACCATACCATGTTTTTTACATTGAAGTGTTGTTCTAGTGCTCTGTTGCAATGCCATCTTAGTTTCCCAATCATACACGTGTATGTTGCCTTAGTTATTTCTGTACGTATTCCGCTAGCATACAGTTTTACATTCAACTAGTGTTTTTTTGCTGTGTTGTTCTGTCGTATCCCTAGCTCTTACACCATACTCCCTCCGTCTGGATTACATGTTGCCGAAATGGATAAAAAAGGATGTATCTAGAACTGAAATACGCCTAGACCCATCCATTTTTTCCGGATGGAGGGAATACATGTCAATATGTCATGCCTTTCTATTCTTCGGTACCTATTCCATCTCTCTGATGTAGCATGTTTTATAATTAAAGCACCATTCTTCTATACAAGGCATGCAAGGGGAAGTCGACTATGTTAGAATCTGAAGGGTTACAAACAAGGCCTTTGCAAAAGATCCAAACCCCAGGAGATAATAAACCAACTCCAGTTTTTATAGAAACTGCTCCAGCACAGAGAAACCCAACTCCTACTGATAATAAGCAGATTCCAGTGGCCAAAGAACTAGTCCGCTCCAGTCCAGCAAAAATATGTCAACTCCATTCTAAGAAGTGTGTGCGTATCCTTGCATCATGAAATTTTATAGCATGCTGATCATATTTTCTACATGTTTCTTACCCATCTCTCTTTTAGAAATTAAGCTTAATAGATAGAAGAATTTCTGCAGTGGTATCGTATATGAGGAAAGATTCTTGCAGGAATTCTCTGTGCTCCAATGCAGATGTAAGTACCTGTTGTATATCACTATATTTTTACATCAGCATGTATTTTGTTAGTAGGCGTGAATCCAACCTTTATCTGATCTAAATTTAGTTGTAGCAAAATGTATGATTAAAGGCCACAATGTTGATTTTTTTAAGGAAAACTGCCTGGTAGTTTTGCATCCTGAGTTGCATAAGTGTACTATCTCATATCAGTGGGTTTGAATACTTTGGTTCTGTAGTGGGTTTTCAGTGTTTTTTTACTGTGTTGTCCTATCGTATCCCTAGCTCTTACATCATGCTCCTTCCGTCCGGATTACATGTCGCAGAAATGGATAAAACTAGATGTATCTAGAACTGAAATACGCCTAGACCCATCCATTTATTTCCGGATGGAGGGAATACATGTCAATATGTCATGCCTTTCTATTCTTCAGTACCTATTCCATCTATGCTGTAGCATGTTTTATAACTGAATCACCATTCTTCTATATAAGGCATACAAGGGGAAGACGGCTATTTTAGAATCGGAAGGGTTACAAACCAGGTCTTTGCAAACGATCCAAACGCTAGGAGATAATAAACCAACTCCATTTTTCATAGATACTGCTCCAGCACAGAGAAACCCAACTCCCACTGATAATAAGCAGATTCCAGTGGCCAGAGAACTAGTCCGCTCCAGTCCAGCAAAAGAATGTCAACTCCATTCTAAGAAGTGTGTGCGTATCCTCGCATCATGAAATTGTATAACATTCTGATCATATTTTCTACATGTTTCTTACCCATCTCTCTATTAGAAAATAAGGTTAAATGATAGAAGACTTCCTCCATTGGGATCGTATTCGAGGAAAATATCTTGCGGGAATTCTTTGTGCTCCAATGCTGATGTAAGTACCTGTTGTATATCACTATATTTTTACATCAGCATGTATTTTGGTAATCAGCGTGAATCTAACCTTTATCTGATCTACAATTAGTTGTAACAAAATGTTAAAGGTGCTAATGTTGATTTTTGTAAGGAAAACTGCCTGGTAGTTTTTCATACTGACCTACATGAGTGTACTATCTCATATCACGCACATTACTGAATTGTAGTGCTTCTCTGGTTGCCCATTCATTCATTGTGTCAATGTTGCTTTCGTATTACTTTACCTGGCAAATGATAGCTATGCCATATTGTGTTCATTTGCTGTAGGCTAGTTGCCCAAACGTTCGTTGTGTCAATGTTGCTTTCCTATTATCTGACTTGGCCAATGATAACAATGCTAGTGTGTTAATTTTGTGCAGGCTGCTGAAGATAAGAAGACAAACTCTGAAAACAGCAAGGCAACCCCATTGTTTCTTTCGAGTGAATCTAGGCTAGGTAATATGGCAATAACTCATGATTAATCTATTTGGTTCCCGTCCTAATTTATGTTATACTGCAGTGGTCGAGACACTGTCCACTATCAATAATACAAGCCTGCCAAAATCGCCATCTGAATCTGTTCAGTATCTTCTGTCTTGAATGCAACGGAATAAATGTATGTTTGTGAACCAATTAATGGCTGAAGCAATGATGGATGAATCAGAGGTGCAGAGTCGTGCCACACAACAACTGATCAATGTTTTCAGAGACAGTGTAGCAAAGCAGCAAGAACTTGCCCACATGCTTATGGGCGTCATCTGTGATGAGGTTGCAGATTGTGACGTTGTAGATGGTTAGGTTCTGCTCATTTATTTGCACTGGCATCAATCTTTGATTGCCCAGTGGATGTAATTTCCTGTAATATATGTTGGATGTGCAACGTTATTACCTGTATGCCGTACCTTTGCTTGATCGGTTTTGGTCATGTGCATAATTGCTCGTCGTAATGGGCTCAAATTATCTAATTTGGCCTAAAGACATGTACGAACTTTAGTGGGCCCATTAAGTTAATGGGCCGTTACTAGGCCAAAAGTTAATGGTCGGCACTCTTACCTTCCGGGTCGTTAACAGGACGACATCGAAGCGGGCAACAGGTGGGCCCAATTTATTTCACGAGTCGTTAACAAGCTGTTACTAATTTCGGGCTACATATGGCCCAACTATACTATAGGCCTTTAGCAAGTCGAAATAGACAGCCGGCTTGTACTAGACCATGAAGCGCATGGTACGCTAAGAGGCCGAAAGTCATTTCATATTGTAAATGGCCCAACTGTGTTGTGGGCCTTTAGCAGGCCGAAAGAGAAACCGGGCTGGTATTGGACCATGAAGGGCATGGGCCGTTAAAAGGCCAAAACTAAGGTCCGACTACAAATGGCCCAACTCATTTATGGTCCGTTAACAGGCCAAAAGGCACACAGGGCCGGGAATTGGCCCAAGGTCGCTAAAAGGCCAAAACTCATGTCCGACTACAAATGGCCCAACTGATTTATGGGCCGTCAACAGGCTGAAAGTGACACCGGGCCGCAAATTGGCCACCACTTAAATGGGCCGCTAAAAGGCCAAAACTGAGGTCCGACTACAAATGGCCCATCAGATTTATGGGCCATCAACAGGCTGAAATACATATCAGGCCGGAAATTAGCCCAACATTTAAATGGGTCGCTAAAAGGCCGAAAGAGGTACATCCTGAAAATTGGCCCATCCATTGAATGGGTTGTTAACAGGCCAAAATCTCATCGGGCCAATATTGAGCCCAAATATATAGCAGGCTGTTAACGGGCTCGAACTGACGATGGGCTGCAATGGTGTCAAATCTTTAATGGGCCGTTGACGGGCTGAATTGGCACATCTCGTATGGGCCGTGGGCTTAAATGGACCTGACACAAGTAGGCCTTATATGGGCCGGCCTGCTAATTTTTACTGGGACGGTCTTTTTCACCGGAATGGGCCACTGTTGGGCCGTGCCACGTGTCGACCTATCATAGGCGCCTCCTGTCCAATGAGTAGATGACATTTGTCCCAACGGTGAGGCAACACGTGTTTCCTGCGGCCAATGATGATTTTACACGTGGAAAATCCCATTGGTCCGGGCTGTTAACGTGTTATCGGATCCAAAACCGGACCCAATAGCTTAACGGCGTTCCGTTACGGTGGATGCCACGTGTCGGTCACCCTTGACGAAAGCACTTCTGTGACGCGCGATTTATTGTCATGGAAGTGGACACTTCCGTGATGATAATTTTGGTAATGTCATGGAACACTTCTACGACAGCATAGGTATGACAATCTTGATTCTGTCATAAAATCGTCATGGATGTACATGCATGACAAAAAATGCGACCTACTATGACAAACACGTATCATTACGGAAGTGTATTTTTTGTAGTGGGATGAGTGGGTCGCTGGGCTAGATGTTGAGTACACCACCGTCTTGGAAAGAGAGAAGATTCTAAAGGAGGCAGAGAGGAAGAAGCCCGCCGTGATCCAGGTTTGTGTACATAACATGTTCTTGGTCTACCACATATGCCATGCCGACGTTGAGTGCTAGGATTTTAAGAACTTCCTCAAGGACGAAAGAGTTAAATTCGTTACTGTAGACTTTAGGAACGACGGGGATGTACTGCATCGGATAGGCTTCGTTATAGGCCAGCCCTTCGATCTCCAGAAGGCAAGCCTGGTGTCCTCCTCTTAGCCTTCAATGCTGACCCTGGCAGCAGCCATGATTGATCCTTCGTAAGCTAAACTGAAGAAACCTCAACACGAGTTTCATCATGCATAGGAGTCGAAGACATTAGATGAAGATCAAATCCTGTACGCAACAATGGATGCCTACCTTTGTTTAAATATCTATAAAGGGTTGGATGAAGAATCAGAGCCCAGTGTTCGGTTCAAGAAAAGAAGCATCGGCGAAGAGGAAGAGGAAGAGGGATGAGGACAAAGTCGAGGACGTGGACTCGGACTCCGAGCAGGTGGCAGTGCCGTCGCTCATGCTAGTTCTACTGCAGTGTCAAGCGGACTAGTTGCTTAGTTTATTTTCAAGGGTGTGTTGTGCTGAGATCCCAGCAGAACTATGTTTATGTTCTTTCCCGTTATTTGAACTCTTTAGTATGTACAGTAGTACTAGTACTGTGGCTTACTACTGTTCTTCTTGCAGTTGGTACTACTGCTCGTATCTTCGTGTTCCTACTGTACTTAATACGTTCATGCTAGTAGTATAATTTGGGTCAGTCAATTTGTGAAAGAAGTTCGACGGAGCGAAGGAAGAAGACGGCAGAAAAGCTACCCCAGTATCTATATTAGGGTGGCAGGGTGCCCATGATCTATCTTATGAGTGTTGGGTGTGGAATGCAGTTCGCCGGATAAAAATGGATCATGCTCTGGGTTAAACGGATGGTGGGGGTGGGGGAGCATGGCGGTGGCAGGCGGTTCAGGGGAGGGCAGGGCGGCGGCGGCAGGCATTTAGGCGGTGGCGGGCTGAGAAGATGAACCGTGCATCAATTTCAGAGGTTGAAGAAGCCCTTCTAGCCATCCATGTTGCATCAAACGGCCCACAAGAGTCGACTGGCCCAAATTGCTCCTTCAGATTGTAGGATCCATGTGGCATTCAAGGTCTCGAAGGTAGATTCCGCGTCCGCACCTGGTTTGATGGCTCGACGCGCACGCGATCGGCTTCCGCCGCGACAACCACCATGCGCGCCTCCTCCGCGCGGGCAGAGACGACAATGACATGCTAGTTCCTCCTTGCCGGCATGCTGGAGCACGCGCTCGTCCTCCTCTTCGTACGTTGCATGCATAGACATGGCTCCATCAGCTGCTCGCGTGCTTGGCAGCGCGACGGTATCGCGAGGAGGGACTGCAGACGACATGAGCGGGCGAGCCTTTGGCTTCATGGCATAGGGATGGCGGTGACACGTCGGTAATGAGCGAGAAATTGTTGGCCGAAGTAGGCGGGTGTCGGCATGCGCAACGGCGGCGGCGACATATTGATGAGTGCGCGTATGGGAGCTTACTTTAGTTTTATATAGGGTTTTTTAGGCGCAGTTTTATATAGGGTCGGTCAAACTTCAAAGAAAACCATACTAGTACACGTAAACATTAGACTTAGGCAGCGCTTTTATTTGTTACCACAACCACGATACGGAATCCTGTGCAAGCACATGAACCGTGGCCGCGCGGTCGATCGAACTGTGCGTCACCGTGTCGCGCTCGAAGGACATCCACCGAACCTTTTTTTGTGTGTGAAAACAATCCCCGAATATTACTCAACTTATTTTTCCTGGAAAAGTTCTTGATGCTTCAATATTTCCATATATTTGAATTTAGCTCCAGTTCGTGTTTATTTGGATTTGGACGTTTTAGGTGTGCCCTAGTTTTTTTAATACTGATTTTGTGTGTGTGACTGAGAGAGAACGTGTGTATGTGTCCATATGTGTGTTGTGGCGGAAGGGCAATGTGGAGACAGTGTGCGTGTGATAGAGACATAGAGAGGTGTGAATGTGCAAATGATCATGCATGAGTGATACATAGACAGATGCCAATACGTTGTGTATACATGAGAGAACGGTCTTCTATTTTACTTGTGTGTGTGTGAGAGAGAGAGATAAAGAGAGAGGAGGAGGAGCATCCGTAACACAACAACCATCTCTCTTGATTTGTCCGTCCCTCGCACGATCGCATGTAACACATGCATCAACACGCACATTTTGACACCCTCACCCGGCCCTTGCCCACCTCAAGGCCCGCACAATCTCTTCGTGAATACCCTGTTTAGCATGTAGCTTTCCGTCACATACACGCCCATTTCTCTCCTTAGGTTTGTTTTCTCTCAATATCTGACACACACACACACACACAACACAGCACACACACACACCCTCCCCTAAGCACACAATTCATCCCCATCCAAGGTTATATGGCGACCACTCTCGCTTGTGCTTCTTTGCACTCCAGCATGCACAACACCTCAATATTCAAAGAGGGCATCGAGGAGATCGAAGACAGCGACCACACTGCACTAGAGAATGCGGGGCCATTTGGAAGCAGGATGATGTGATGACGGCTGACTGACTCCTCTCCCCACCCTCTCTCTCGCACAAAATTACCAATCCCTCTCTCCCCCCACAAAATTATCAACCCCTCAACCCACGATATCCTTCCCCTCTCATCCATGTTTTTCCAGCTCTCTCATCAAACCTGCTATCTCTTCTCCTTCCACATATACAGAATCCGGATGCACACGCATCTCACGTATATTACATGTCTCCATCTTTCTCACAGACCTAACTTCTTCCTCTCTCTTTCTCTCTCTATCTCTCTCTCTGTCTTGTTAGGTTTGTCTCCTACTCTCTCGTCCACATACATAGAATCTTTCCTGCCCTATCTGCTCCATCTTCGCAAGCTCTCTCTGCACGTTTCATTCACACATTGGGATATGTTAAAAATGTTGCTTTTATACTAGCTGATGTAGAGTTATGGTTGGTTTTGTTGCATCCTACAAAGTAATAACTATGAAATGCATTTAGATTCTCATTTGACTGGGATTATGTGAGTTTGAGCATGTTGTGAAGTACTATAGACCTTGTATACATCTTGGAATTCGACAATGATTATAACTATTGAATTGTATAGACCATTACATTCAAAGTCAGTAGCCTAATATATTTATTTCACAATTTCAACAAATGATTAGTTCACTACAAACTAAGAAAACAAATGTGTACTCCCTCCATTTTTATTTAAGTCCGCATATTAGCATTGGTCAAAGTCAAGTTTTGTAAACTCTCAGAAAGTTTATAACAAAAAATATTAACATATACAATAACAAATAAATACCATTATATTCATTATTGAATGTACTTTCACATCATACATATTTGTTATGGTAAATGTTTATATTTTTCTATAAACTTGGTCAAACTTTAGGAAGTTTGACTTCAGTCAAACCTAATATGCAGAGTTTACTAGTACTACTTGCTAGTTGCTTAGCCAAATCACCCAACACGCAACACGGGGAGTTCAGTGTCACAAAATTTTGAGGTCGGCGGGAAAATCTCCCGCGACCCTGATTCGAGCAGTGGGAAGTTGCCATCATAGCCTTCGGAATAGGCCTAAGGATGACGATTGGTAGGGGGCTGTTTTCGTAACTTCAGGTTCACCCTACCCAGCCAACCCCACCCCGGCACCCAGAGTAGTACACCTGAATACTCCCCATTTTCTATCCCCACCGCAAAATAGACTTCTCCACGGCACCACAGCCTTCGTGCTCCTCCCCTTCTACATTGGCACACTCGTCAACCGTAGCACATCTGCCTCATCGACGACCTCGTACGCTGCACTGGAGCCGGTCCACCATCGTCATCGTACACGGAGCCTCTTCCCCGGCACCGTCTTCCACGGTATCGGATCTGCTTCCTGAAAGCCGATGCCAAGCGTAGAAGCACCACCGCCGTGGACAGTCAACTGATCCCGTTGCCGACCATGACTCATAGAGGCCGCCGCGACCATCATTCTCCTCCTCGATTGGTAAGTGTGTATTGAATCACTTAGTTGTACATGTGCAGTTCCAATTTTGTTCATACCTAACCTTCAAATTTCCTGGGTGCTATTTTTTCCGTAAAAGTAATTGGTTATAGCCTCCATTGTCCAACAGAATATCAACTTGTAATTGTGTCTTGCTCCTATATCGCATTGTACTTGGGTAGGTTTTTCATCTGCAACCAGTAGTGTGGCAAATGATGGAAAGTTTTTTAGAACTAGCAAGATGCCCATTCATTGCATGCATCAAGATACATTTGTATGAGTAGTTTATCTTGTGGGAGAAAAGGATGAACGAGGGAAGGCCTTATTTGCATGTCTGGAGAGGGGTGTGGGTATCTTTTTACAAAATTCCCACTGTTTCCTTCATATCTGTCAGATATAAATTGGATGGCCTATATTGCAGGATGGCAGGCACACCATCATCACCAACTCTGTTTTTTCATAAGAAGTATAGAGAAAAAAAGTAGACAATAGAGAAGTAGAGATAAATATAAAATATAAAATAAACATAACAGTAGAAAAGAGAGTAGAGATAGCAGAGACGTCGGGAAAGGATCGCGCGTGCGCGGGAAAAAGTGGCCGGGCGTGTGCTAGTTTTGGCGCGCGATGTCTGGCGCGCTTTATAAAATCCAACGCCCTCCCACCGCTCTGTGCCTTGGCATCGCTCTCTCCCCGCTTTGTGCCTCTCCACCGCTCTCTCCCCGCTCTTTCTCGCCTCGCCACCGCCGCACCACCATGCCGCCGCGTCGCTGAGAAACTTGGGGATACCGCGGCATCCGAGTGCGCCCCTCCGGCGGCTTCTCCGCCGAGATCCGTCTCCGTGGGATGCGCCTCGGCCTCGGCAATTTCGACACAGCCAACGAGGCCGCCCGTGCGTACGACACAGCGGCGTGGTGCCTCCGGTGGCCTCATAGAACATTGAACTTCCCCAACATGCCGACACGGGAGCGGGCGTAGGAGCTCGCGCCTCTGCCGTGGCTTAGCACTGATGAGGATCGTCACAACAATCAGAGGCAGGAGCACCGTCTCGGCATCGCCGAGATGGACGAGGAAGCCATGGCACTGTGGTGCCAATGCTTCCCGCGGGACATCATCAACGAGCGCGAGTTCTATGCGCAAAGGAGGGCGGAGAGGGATAAGAGGAGGGTGGAGCAAGCCACCTATCACGAGGACAAGCGTAGGCGAAAAGCGAATGCTCAATTCAACATGAGACTAGGAGCAGTGTTGCCCTGGGAATCCGATGACGATCAGTATCTTCACGCCTACAGTCAGATGTCCGAGGAGGGCATCACCAAGGAGGAGTCGGACGACGAGGAGTAGTTGAATTATCTATTTTTTTATCTATCTATGCTGAGAACTATCCTCTACTCTCTAGTCTCTCTACTTCTTGATCTCAGCACTACAAACGCTTTTTTAAAGCGCCGCGCGTTGCGATTCTGCTGGAGATGCTCTAAGATGGCAGACGAGTGCTTTAATGTTGCCCACAAGATGCACGAGTATTACTAGTAGTATATTTTCCTTGCCATGTTGAGATTTTAAAACCACGAGTGCGAACATGCAGAGGAGCAATGAAGACCAAACACGGGATATTGGGGACATCTTCAAGGAGCGTGGCAAGTTAAAGAGGAGCTGCAACGAACCTGTAAAACGAGCTTTGGTAAGTAACACCCTTTCAATTACTTTCATTTAGCCTCGTGTTCTTCGATGTGTATATGTTGTAGTTTCTGTTTCTCTTAAGCCTCGTGTTCTTCGATCTGTAATAAGAAGAGTCTTAATCGTCCTAATGCTTTCGTTTTTAGCTTGATGTAGGAAGTGGGTGTTCTCACCTTGTAGTCTGTTTTTATTTTTTTTCCTTTTGAATTCACTTCTCCGAGTTCTGTTTATCTGGCTTCTACTAAATGGATCTGGGTTGCTTTCAGTAATGATCTAAAAAAGAAGTAACTTTATGTCAGGATGCAGTTCCTGCGAGGAGGGAAGTATGGTCAACCTCGAGATCATGTTTCCAAAATGAGGCTAGATTACACACAAGGTGCCAGTTCCCTAATGATGCTGGATTAGACACAAGGTGCGAATTGCCAGATGATGCTGGATTACACACAAGCCAGGTGGAGTCGTCAGCTGTTCGTGTCCTCGTGGCTCTAGTAAAGCCTGAAAGAAAGCGTGCCGCAGCCCTTGAGAATGTAGCTGATTTCCTGAAGAAGCGAAAAGAGCAATCATATGCTCTCTTCACCCAAGCCAAAGAAGAGATGGAAGAAGCCAGAAATAATCTAGCAGAGGCAAAGCAGGCTAGGCGTCTCCTGCTATCTAAAACTGTTGTCAATACAAAATTTCCTTCATAATAGCTAGGTTCAAATGTTTATCCAATCAACATGCCTGTTGTGATGTCCATGCATCTACTGATGTGGAACAAAATATATATTTTTCGGATCATGTAATAACAGAAATTACTTTCCAAACAATAACAGATGAAGCATTGGACAGGTTATAGTTCACGCGCAAGCCCGACATTCCAAGTTCAACTTCCACATCAAACTCTTGTTCACAGATATCTGCACATTCATACATAATGTCCACAACCATGATTCACTTCAAAGCCAAAAAATGTGAGGAGAGTTATAAATAAAGAAAAACCTCTACTAGTTCCTGCTACTAATGCGAGCACAACAAGTCAAGACCATGTGTAAATTAATTATATTTTGGTCATTTTTTGTGTTCTAAAATGCCGGCCGGCTCGTGGAAGGTGGTGTTGCCGACACACACGCGGATTCAATGAAGGCAGGCGAGGCAGTCTGAAGCTGGTTGCATGCGGCGAGGAGGCGTGCTCAGCCGGGCCTGCAACGAGTGGGGCCCTCTTGGCCAGCGCGCCAGTTCAATGCCTGTGCTATGAGAGGTTGGCTCCGTGTCAGAGCAATCACTCCCTCCAGTCCTTTTTTGTTTGGGTATAAAAAAAATCTCGTTTTCCATTCACATTTTACAAGTAAAATTCGTGGACAAACTTTGACCCAAAATACAATGGGGACAAGTAAATCAGAACGGAGGTAGTAGTTTTTTTAATCGAAGAAGGGTTTCCCCCTTCTGATTCTCATTACTGAAAACCAGCATCTAAATCTAAACCATAGTATTTGCCCTAGAACTACCAGGTTCAACATCTCGCAACATAAACCCATACAACCATACGCCAAGGAGGTACGTAGTACTATGAATTCCATTTTTGCTCCATACCAATCGTTCTAAAAACTACTTAGTACTTATAACGCGCCATTGAAAATCGGAACTCTTAGCCCTACTAAAAAATGATATTTTAAATGTGTCTACTCGATCTGTGGCAACTGGCGAGCCAACGCCTCCAAGTTGTTCACCTGTGGTCCCGGCCATCAACTCCTACAGATCAAATTATCACGCGAGCTGACTATTCCTACAAAGGTGCTCCACCACGTACCCGGTACCCGTGAATGCAGCAATCGTGCACCTAGGGTTTTAGGGTTTATTTGTTAATGTTGCCTTTACGTAACACTCATGTGTGCGAGACAGCGAGAGACCGACTGCATGCGTGCGCCTCTTCTCTTTGTATATGTACTCCACCGTTTGTCTGGTGTCCAAAAAATTATAATAACTACTAGCAATGCTCCAATGCATTGCCACACGATCAAAGTACATTAATAAATATTCACCGATTTGATAGAAAAAAGTCTAGTTTTGAAATACGTATATCACTAAAAATATGTTATGTTTCACTCAAAATATATTCCTTTGGCGGTTTTGATGAGATAAGGGAGGAATGTTGTTGGTTTCAAGATTCGAGAAGTGGTATATGTCTAATTTCTACTCTTACTAGCAAGATGCACGTGCGTTGCATGGAACATCAAGATCTTGTGGGAGAAAAGGATGAATGAGGGAAGGCCTTATCTGCAAATGTGGAGAGGAGTGCGGGTAAATTGCCATATTTTCCTTCCTATCCGTCAGATATAAATCGGACGGACTACATTGCAGGATGGCAGGCCCACCATCATCACCAACTCTGTTTTTTATCCCTACTCTTATAAAAAGCATAGTCGAAGATGATCGTGTGCCTGCCATCCTGCAATATAGGTCGTCCGATCTATATCTCACGGATAGGAAGGAAAGTATGGCAATTTTGCAAAAAGATACCAACACCCCTCTCCACATTTGCAAATAAGGCCTTCCCTTGTTCATCCTTTTCTCCCACAAGATACACTACTCATACAAATGCATCTTGATGTTTCATGCAATACATGGGCATCTTGCTAGTTGTTGCAAAAAGCCCATGTGAGAGAGCGAGAGAGAGGGAGAGAGGAGGAGGACGGAGTGCATGTGTGACAAAGACACAAAGAGTATGTGCGTGAGAGGTATCAGCTTAAAATGAGGCGATAGTGTGTGTGTGTGCACGATCGTGAGGGCATGTCTCAAGAAGGGAAGAAAAATCTACATAGATACAAGGAGCGGGAGAGAGACATGTATGCGATAATGGAAGCATGAGTGTGCGGGTTTATAAACCTATCTAGAGGCTAGTCAATAAATGTTTGTGAGAGAAATATGAGTCGGGGGTGCGAAAGTGAGAGTTTTGTGTGTGTGAGAGAGACAGTAGTCGGGAAGGGTAGTGGAAGCAGGAGTTGTGTGTGTGTGTGAGATAGAGAGATAGAGAGAGGGGGGGGGGAGTTTGTCTGATCGGTAAACAAATTAATAATGTCAGTCTGGATGGAGACGAAAAGGAGACCGCAACAAATGTTGTGTCTATAGGAGAGAGAGAGAGAGAGAGTGATTTTAGTGGTATGAGTCATATCTAGAGACTTATAGGGTGTGTGAGAGAATACCATAGAGAGAGAGAGATAAAGTGAAAGACGAGTGGAGAATGTGTGTGTGGCGGTGAAAAAGAAAGCTTAGGTACTTAGTGATACCAGAGAACAGTAGAGACGTTAGAGATAATGAAAACCGTGTAATGTATAATGATAGGGAGAGTGTGACACTTCTCAAGGGAGATGTCGAGAGACCATGTTTGCGAGGATAGGAGAAACATGAAGTGAGCGTGCGGGTGAGCTGGAGAAAAGAGAGTGATAGCTACATGAAGGAGCATGCATGCGAGAGAGATGGGCGTGAAAGGAGTGAACATAAAAGGGATTCAAATATTTGAATTCGAGATGATGATACATGTAATCCATACTCGAACCAAAATTGATCTATCAAACATGCATACTCATATGAATTCACGCGCATCTATGTTATTTAATATGTAGATATTACTGATCCATACATTTTAGTAGAACATAATTTGGTTTAAATTTTTTGAATTCAACCTTATGATTTTGAGATCATTGTATTTGTAAATAATATTATACATATAAAGGAGCAGAATTCTTTGTCATGCTTTTGAAAGTATATATAAAAAATGATGTATATAGAATTTAATTCCAATCGAAAATGGACCCCGCCCGAAAAAAATAGAATACAAACGGGATTTGAATTGAGTATGCACGGTAAACGTGCACTCTGCAAAATTTGAACGAAGCAGGGAAAGTCGTAGTAACCGCCCAAAACCAAAATCCGTGAGATGGAAATTACTATTGCCTATCCCTGCCACGCAAAGCCTATCTGCTCGACTTCTATAGGTTTTGATAGGGGTAGGTTTGTAGTTTCACCCAAACGTGACATAACCGCCTCTCACCCGGATTCATACACGATGGGCGCCAAAACACAGTGTGTCCTCGGCCAAAATCGACTCCCTCCCCGATTCATACACGGTGGGCGCCAAAAACAAACTCTCATCGGCAAATATTCGGTGTATGCGAGATTACCGTCCTATCCCCAACCGACTAATATTGTTGTGATGTAGGAAATTTGAAACGGGGGCTAAGTTTGTAAATTTCCTTGCATTTGAGACAAGCGCGCCCTGAATACATGGTCCCCCCTTCCTCTCTACCTCCCTTTTCCCCATTCGTACTCCGTGGGCGTCAAAACACCCTCTCCACCCCAGCCTCCTCCGTCCGCCACCCCATCCACCGCTGTCCTCCTGCACCATGCCGGAGCTGATACCCCGACGCTGCCGTCCATTACAAGAGATCAACCTTTCTCATCCACGGCTTTGGACCGGGATCCTTGCATCCCGTCCTCTCGTTTCATCCTCGTCGTTGTCCACCTTGCTGGCGCCGCTCCTACGACTGTCTCATCCACCGCACCCCACCACCACCGTCTACCCTCCTAGATCTGCTTCCACACCTCCGACAGCCATCGCTACCGCAGCACCGTCAAATTCTCAGCAAATGCATACACGGCGCCGCACCAGAGGCGATACTCTTTCCTATCTGCTCAACTTATTTATCGCAGCAAGAAAATAGATTGCCACTGCTTTACTTTGATTTCTTGTCCATCACTTACTTGCTAGTTGAAAGCAAACATTGGTTGCGAAGTTGCCTTTATCCAGTTTGCACCTTCAGATCCGCCATGGCATGCTCAACACAATACTCCCAATGCTCATTGAAAGAGCTAGTTATTGACTAGAAGGGGGTGAATAGGCGATTTTTATGGAAGTCTTCAAAACATGTGAGTTTCAAAGACAAACAATAGAAATGACACTATTCGTATGCAACGGAAGGTAGACTACACTAGACAAGCCATAGTCAAGTATTCAATGAAGTGAAAGCACGAAGACTATTAGCAGCTAGGTAGAAAGGATAAGGATGGAAGATAGTATGAAGCCAATCAGGACAAGTAGTCACATAGTGAAGTCAAACAGATAATGCAAGCCAGCAATGACTGCACGAAGACAAACTGTAAGTAAAGAGAAGTGGGAGATAGAACCAGTAGCTTCAGGAGGACAGAGATTTGTTCGACCAGTTCCAGTTGCTGTGATAACTGTATGTCTGGTTAGGGAGGCTGAGATTCAACTCAGAAGACCGCATCTTCACCTTATTCCCCATGAGCTAAGGACACCTAGTCCCCGCCCAATCACTCAAGTAAGTCTTCAAGGTAGACTTCCAGACCTTCACAGACTTCATTCACCGGTAATCCACAATGACTCTTGGATGCTCAGAACGCGGCGCCTAACCGGCTGAGGATTCACAACCCTCAAGTGTAACAAGTCTTCAGATCACGCAGACAGAAAGACTTCAGTGATGCCAAACACTCTTTGGGCTCTGGGTGGTTTGGGCTTTGTCCTCGCAAGGATTCTCTCTCAAATGCTTCTGAGGTAGGTTGCTCTCAAACGACAGAAGCCGTGTACTAACTCGGAGCAGCCACCAATTTATGGTGTAGGGGGTGGGCTATTTATAGCCACTAGGCAACCCAACCTGATTTGTCCGAAATGACCCTGGGTCACTAAGGAGCTGACACGTGTCCCAACGGTCAGATTTCAAACACACGTGGCAGCCTGATTTGGGCTACAAGTAAAGCTGACTCATCCGACTCTAGATAAGTTTTGCTCTCATTGTCTTTGCTCGAAGACATAGAATTTGGTTGAGCATCACTTCAGTCACTCTGACTTTGTTCACTTGGACCCGACTTAACAGTGCGGTGGTTTGATGGGGAACGTTGCAGAAAATTAAAATTTTTCCTACGGTTTCACCGAGATCCATCTATGAGTTCATCTAAGCAACGAGTCATAGGAGAGAGATTGCATCTACATACCACTTGTAGATCGCGTACGGAAGCGTTCGAGGGAACGGTGATGATGGAGTCGTACTCACCGTGATTCAGATCACCGATGACCAAGTTCTGAACGGACAGCACCTCCGTGTTCAACACACGTATGGTACGGACGATGTCTCCTCCTTCTTGATTCAGCAAGGGGAAAGGAGAGGTTGAGGAAGAAGGCTCCAGCAGCAGCACGACGGCGTGATGATGGTGGAGAGGCAGTACTCCGACAGGGCTTCGCCAAGCGCACAACGGAGGAGGAGAGGTGTTGGGGAGGGGAGGGGCTGCGCCTTGGATCAGGTGTTCAGCCCTCCCCTCGCCCCTCTATTTATAGGGGAAGGGGGAAGGGGGCCAGCCCCCTCTAGATGAGATCTAGAGGGGGGGCGGCGGCCAGGGAGGGGGCTTGCCCCCCAAGCAAAGGGGGTGCGCCCCCTTAGGGTTCCCCCCCAACCCTAGGCGCATGGGCCCAAGGGGGGGGCGCCCAGCCCTCCAGGGGCTGGTGCCCTGCCCCACGCGGCCCATGTGGCCCACCAAGAGGGGTGGCCCCTCCCGGTGGACCCCCGGAACCCCTCCGGTGGCCCCGGTACAATACCGATATGCCCCCGAAACTTTCCGGTGTCCGCATGACAACTTCCCATATATAAATCTTTACCTCCGGACCCTTCCGGAACTCCTCGTGACGTCCGGGATCTCATCCGGGACTCCGAACAACATTCGGTAATCACATACAAGTCTTCCTAATAACCCTAGCGTCACCGAACCTTAAGTGTGTAGACCCTACGGGTTCGGGAGACACGCAGACATGACCGAGACGGCTCTCAGGTCAATAACCAACAGCGGGATCTGGATACCCATGTTGGCTCCCACATGCTCCTCGATGATGTCATCGGATGAACCACGATGTCGAGGATTCAAGCAACCCCGTATACTATTCCCTTTGTCAATCGGTACGTTACATGCCCGAGACTCGATCGTCGGTATCCCAATACCTCGTTCAGTCTCGTTACCGGCAAGTCACTTTACTCGTACCGTAATGCATGATCCCGTGACCAAACACTTGGTCACTTTGAGCTCATTATGATGATGCATTACCGAGTGGGCCCAGAGATACCTCTCCGTCATACGGAGTGACAAATCCCAGTCTCGATCCGTGTCAACCCAACAGACACTTTCGGAGATACCTGTAGTGCACCTTTATAGTCACCCAGTTACGTTGTGACGTTTGGTACACCCAAAGCACTCCTACGGTATCCGGGAGTTACACGATCTCATGGTCTAAGGAAGAGATACTTGACATTGGAAAAGCTCTAGCAAAACGAACTACACGATCTTGTGCTATGCTTAGGATTGGGTCTTGTCCATCACATCATTCTCCTAATGATGTGATCCCGTTGTCAACGACATCTAATGTCCATAGTCAGGAAACCATGACTATCTGTTGACCAACGAGCTAGTCAACTAGAGGCTTACTAGGGACGTATTGTGGTCTATGTATTCACACGTGTATTACGATTTCCGGATAATACAATTATAGCATGAATAAAAGACAATTATCATGAACAAGGAAATATAATAATAATGCTTTTATTATTGCCTCTAGGGCATATTTCCAACAGTCTCCCACTTGCACTAGAGTCAATAATCTAGTTACATTGTGATGAATCGAACACCCATAGAGTTCTGGTGTTGATCATGTTTTGCTCGCGAGAGAGGTTTAGTCAACGGATCTGCGACATTCAGATCCGTATGTACTTTGCAAATATCTATGTCTCCATCTTGAACATTTTCACGGATGGAGTTGAAACGACGCTTGATGTGCCTGGTCTTCTTGTGAAACCTGGGCTCCTTGGCAAGGGCAATAGCTCCAGTGTTGTCACAGAAGAGTTTGATCGGCCCCGACGCATTGGGTATGACTCCTAGGTCGGTGATGAACTCCTTCACCCAAATAGCTTCATGCGCTGCCTCCGAGGCTGCCATGTACTCCGCTTCACATGTAGATCCCGCCACGACGCTCTGCTTGCAGCTGCACCAGCTTACTGCTCCACCATTCAACATATACACGTATCCGGTTTGTGACTTAGAGTCATCCAGATCTGTGTCGAAGCTAGCGTCGACGTAACCCTTTACGACGAGCTCTTCGTCACCTCCATAAACGAGAAACATGTCCTTTGTCCTTTTCAGGTACTTCAGGATATTCTTGACCGCTGTCCAGTGTTCCTTGCCGGGATTACTTTGGTACCTTCCTACCAAACTTACGGCAAGGTTTACATCAGGTCTGGTACACAGCATGGCATACATAATAGATCCTATGGCTGAAGCATAGGGGATGACACTCATCTCTTCTTTATCTTTTGCCGTGGTCGGGCATTGAGCCGAGCTCAATCTCACACCTTGCAATACAGGCAAGAACCCCTTCTTGGACTGATCCATTTTGAACTTCTTCAAAATCTTATCAAGGTATGTGCTTTGTGAAAGACCTATGAGGCGTCTCGATCTATCTCTATAGATCTTGATGCCTAATATATAAGCAGCTTCTCCAAGGTCCTTCATTGAAAAACACTTATTCAAGTAGGCCTTAATGCTGTCCAAAAGTTCTATATCATTTCCCATCAAAAGTATGTCATCTACATATAATATGAGAAATGCTACAGAGCTCCCACTCACTTTCTTGTAAACGCAGGCTTCTCCATAAGTCTGCATAAACCCAAACGCTTTGATCATCTCATCAAAGCGAATGTTCCAACTCCGAGATGCTTGCACCAGCCCATAAATGGATCGCTGGAGCTTGCATACTTTGTTAGCATTCTTAGGATCGACAAAACCCTCCGGCTGCATCATATACAGTTCTTCCTTAAGATGCCCGTTAAGGAATGCCGTTTTGACGTCCATCTGCCATATCTCATAATCATAGTATGCGGCAATTGCTAACATGATTCGGACGGACTTAAGCTTCGCTACGGGAGAGAAAGTCTCATCGTAGTCAATCCCTTGAACTTGCCGATAACCCTTAGCGACAAGTCGAGCTTTATAGATGGTGACATTTCCATCCGCGTCCGTCTTCTTCTTAAAGATCCATTTGTTTTCTATCGCTCGCCGATCATCGGGCAAGTCAGTCAAAGTCCATACTTTGTTTTCATACATGGATTCTATCTCGGATTTCATGGCTTCTAGCCATTTGTTGGAATCTGGGCCCGCCATTGCTTCTTCATAGTTCGAAGGTTCACCGTTGTCCAACAACATGATTTCCAGGACAGGGTTGCCGTACCACTCTGGTGCGGAACGTGTCCTTGTGGACCTACGAAGTTCAGTAGCAACTTGATCCGAAGTACCTTGATCATCATCATTATTTTCCTCTTCAGTTGGTGTAGGCATCACAGGAACATTTTCCTGAGCTGCACTACTATCCCGTTCAAGAGGTAGTACTTCATCGAGTTCTACTTTCCTCCCACTTACTTCTTTCGAGAGAAACTCTTTTTCCAGAAAGGATCCGTTCTTGGCAACAAAGATCTTGCCCTCGGATCTTAAGTAGAAGGTATACCCAATGGTTTCTTTAGGGTATCCTATGAAGACGCATTTTTCCGACTTGGGTTCGAGCTTTTCAGGTTGAAGTTTCTTGACATAAGCATCGCATCCCCAAACTTTTAGAAACGACAGCTTAGGTTTCTTCCCAAACCATAATTCATACGGTGTCGTCTCAACGGATTTAGACGGTGCCCTATTTAAAGTGAATGTAGCTGTCTCTAGAGCGTATCCCCAAAATGATAGCGGTAAATCGGTAAGAGACATCATAGATCGCACCATATCCAATAGAGTGCGATTACGACGTTCGGACACACCGTTACGCTGAGGTGTTCCAGGCGGCGTGAGTTGTGAAACGATTCCACATTTTCTTAAGTGTGTACCAAATTCGTGACTTAAATATTCTCCTCCACGATCCGATCGTAAGAATTTTATCTTTCGGTCACGTTGATTCTCTACTTCATTCTGAAATTCCTTGAACTTTTCAAAGGTCTCAGACTTGTGTTTCATCAAGTAGACATACCCATATCTACTCAAGTCATCAGTGAGAGTGAGAACATAACGATATCCTCCGCGAGCCTCAACGCTCATTGGACCGCACACATCGGTATGTATGATTTCCAACAAGTTGGTTGCTCGCTCCATTGTTCCGGAGAACGGGGTCTTGGTCATTTTGCCCATGAGGCATGGTTCGCATGTGTCAAATGATTCATAATCGAGAGACTCTAAAAGTCCATCAGCATGGAGCTTCTTCATGCGCTTGACACCAATGTGACCAAGGCGGCAGTGCCACAAGTATGTGGGACTATCGTTATCAACTTTACATCTTTTGGTATTCACGCTATGAATATGTGTAACATTACGTTCGAGATTCATTAAGAATAAACCATTGACCATCGGGGCATGACCATAAAACATATCTCTCATATAAATAGAACAACCATTATTCTCGGATTTAAATGAGTAGCCATCTCGTATTAAACGAGATCCAGATACAATGTTCATGCTCAAACTTGGCACTAAATAACAATTATTGAGGTTTAAAACTAATCCCGTAGGTAAATGTAGAGGTAGCGTGCCGACGGCGATCACATCGACCTTGGAACCATTCCCGACGCGCATCGTCACCTCGTCCTTCGCCAGTCTCCGCTTATTCCGCAGCTCCTGCTGTGAGTTACAAATGTGAGCAACGGCACCGGTATCAAATACCCAGGAGTTACTACGAGTACTGGTAAGGTACACATCAATTACATGTATATCAAATATACCTTTAGTGTTGCCGGCCTTCTTGTCCGCTAAGTATTTGGGGCAGTTCCGCTTCCAGTGACCCTTCCCCTTGCAATAAAAGCACTCAGTTTCAGGCTTGGGTCCATTCTTTGACTTCTTCCCGGCAACTGGCTTACCGGGCGCGGCAACATCTTTGCCGTCCTTCTTGAAGTTCTTCTTACCCTTGCCCTTCTTGAACTTAGTGGTCTTATTGACCATCAACACTTGATGTTCTTTCTTGATTTCAACCTCTGCTGACTTCAGCATTGAAAATACTTCAGGAATGGTCTTCACCATCCCCTGCATATTGTAGTTCATCACAAAGCTCTTGTAGCTTGGTGGGAGCGACTGAAGGATTCTGTCAATGACCGCCTCATCCGGGAGGTTAATGTCCAGCTGGGACAGGCGGTTGTGCAACCCAGACATTTTGAGTATATGCTCACTGACAGAACTATTTTCCTCCATCTTACAACTATAGAACTTGTCGGAGACTTCATATCTCTCGACCCGGGCATGAGCTTGGAAAACTAGTTTCAGCTCCTCGAACATCTCATATGCTCCGTGTTGCTCAAAACGCTTTTGGAGCCCCGGTTCTAAGCTGTAAAGCATGCCGCACTGAACGAGGGAGTAATCATCAGCACGAGACTGCCAAGCATTCATAATGTCTTGGTTCTCTGGGACGGGTGCATCACCTAGCGGTCCTTCTAGGACATATTGTTTCCTGGCAGCTATGAGGATGATCCTCAGGTTCCGGACCCAGTCCGTATAGTTGCTGCCATCATCTTTCAGCTTGGTTTTCTCTAGGAACGCGTTGAAGTTCATGTTGACATGAGCGTTGGCCATTTGATCTACAAGACATATTTGCAAAGGTTTTAGACTAAGTTCATGATAATTAAGTTCATCTTATCAAATTATTATAATGAACTCCCACTCAGATTAGACATCCCTCTAGTCATCTAAGTGTTACACGATCCGAGTCGACTAGGTCGTGTCTGATCATCACGTGAGATGGACTAGTCATCGTCGATGAACATCTCCATGTTGATCGTATCTTCCATACGACTCGTGTTCGACCTTTCGGTCTCTGTGTTCCGAGGCCATGTCTGTACATGCTAGGCTCGTCAAGTTAACCCTAAGTGTTCTGCATGTGTAAATCTGTCTTACACCCGTTGTATGTGAACGTAAGGATCTATCACACCCGATCATCACGTGGTGCTTCGAAACGACGAACTTTAGCAACGGTGCACAGTTAGGGGGAACACTTTCTTGAAATTATTATAAGGGATCATCTTATTTACTACCGTTGTTCTAAGTAAACAAGATGCATAAAACATAATAAACATCACATGCAATTATATAGTAGTGACATGATATGGCCAATATCATATAGCTCCTTCGATCTCCATCTTCGGGGCTCCATGATCATCTTCGTCACCGGCATGACACCATGATCTCCATCATCATGATCCATCATCATGATCTCCATCATCTGTGTCTTCATGAAGTTGTCACGCCAACGACTACTTCTACTTCTATGGCTAACGCGTTTAGCAATAAAGTAAAGTAATTTACATGGCGTTCTTCAATGACACGCAGGTCATACAAAAAATAAAGACAACTCCTATGGCTCCTGCCGGTTGTCATACTCATCGACATGCAAGTCGTGATTCCTATTACAAGAACATGATCTCATACATCACAATATATCATTCATCATTCATCACAACTTCTGGCCATATCAAATCACATGACAATTGCTGCAAAAACAAGTTAGACGTCCTCTAATTGTTGTTGCATCTTTTACGTGGCTGCAATTGGGTTCTAGCAAGAATGTTTTCTTACCTACGAATAACCACAACGTGATTTTGTCAACTTCTATTTACCCTTCATAAGGACCCTTTTCATCGAATCCGCTCCAACTAAAATGGGAGAGACAGACACCCGCCGGCCACCTTATGCAACTAGTGCATGTCAGTCGGTGGAACCGGTCTCACGTAAGCGTACGTGTAAGGTTGGTCCGGGCTGCTTCATCCCACAATACCGCTGAAGCAAGATAAGACTAGTAGCGGCAAGCAAGTTGACAAGATCTACGCCCACAACAAAATTGTGTTCTACTCGTGCAATAGAGAACTACGCATAGACCTAGCTCATGATGCCACTGATGGGGAACATTGCAGAAAATTAAAAATATTCCTACGGTTTCACCAAGATCCATCTATGAGTTCATCTAAGCAACGAGTCATGGGAGAGACATTGTATCTACATACCACTTGTAGATCGCGTACGGAAGCGTTCGAGGGAACGGTGATGATGGAGTCGTACTCGCCGTGATTCAGATCACCGATGACCAAGTGCTGAACGGATAGCACCTCCGCGTTCAACACACGTACGGTACGGACGACGTCTCCTCCTTCTTGATCCAGCAAGGGGAAAGGAGAGGTTGAGGAAGAAGGCTCCAGCAGCAGCACGACGGCGTGATGATGGTGGAGAGGCAGTACTCTGACAGGGCTTCGCCAAGCGCACAACGGAGGAGGAGAGGTGTTGGGGAGGGGAGGGGCTGCGCCTTGGATCAGGTGTTCAGCCCTCCCCTCGCCCCTCTATTTATAGGGGAAGGGGGAAGGGGGCCGGCCCCCTCTAGATGAGATCTAGAGGGGGGGTGGCGGCCAGGGAGGGGGCTTGCCCCCCAAGCAAAGGGGGTGCGCCCCCCTTAGGGTTCCCTCCCCCAACCCTAAGCGCATGGGCCCAAGGGGGGGGCGCCCAGCCCTCCAGGGGCTGGTGCCCTGCCCCACGCGGCCCATGTGGCCCACCAAGAGGGGTGGCCCCTCCCGGTGGACCCCCGGAACCCCTCCGGTGGCCCCGGTACAATACCGATATGCCCCGAAACTTTCCGGTGTCCGCATGACAACTTCCCATATATAAATCTTTACCTCCGGACCCTTCCGGAACTCCTCGTGACGTCCAGGATCTCATCCGGGACTCCGAACAACATTCGGTAATCACATACAAGTCTTCCTAATAACCCTAGCGTCACCGAACCTTAAGTGTGTAGACCCTACGGGTTCGGGAGACACGCAGACATGACCGAGACGGCTCTCAGGTCAATAACCAACAGCGGGATCTGGATACCCATGTTGGCTCCCACATGCTCCTCGATGATGTCATCGGATGAACCACGATGTCGAGGATTCAAGCAACCCCGTATACTATTCCCTTTGTCAATCGGTACGTTACATGCCCGAGACTCGATCGTCGGTATCCCAATACCTCGTTCAGTCTCGTTACCGGCAAGTCACTTTACTCGTACCGTAATGCATGATCCCGTGACCAAACACTTGGTCACTTTGAGCTCATTATGATGATGCATTACCGAGTGGGCCCAGAGATACCTCTCCGTCATACAGAGTGACAAATCCCAGTCTCGATCCGTGTCAACCCAACAGACACTTTCGGAGATACCTGTAGTGCACCTTTATAGTCACCCAGTTACGTTGTGACGTTTGGTACACCCAAAGCACTCCTACGGTATCCGGGAGTTACACGATCTCATGGTCTAAGGAAGAGATACTTGACATTGGAAAAGCTCTAGCAAAACGAACTACACGATCTTGTGCTATGCTTAGGATTGGGTCTTGTCCATCACATCATTCTCCTAATGATGTGATCCCGTTGTCAACGACATCTAATGTCCATAGTCAGGAAACCATGACTATCTGTTGACCAATGAGCTAGTCAACTAGAGGCTTACTAGGGACGTATTGTGGTCTATGTTTTCACACGTGTATTACGATTTCCGGATAATACAATTATAGCATGAATAAAAGACAATTATCATGAACAAGGAAATATAATAATAATGCTTTTATTATTGCCTCTAGGGCATATTTTCAACATGGTTCCTATGACTCAACAAAGAAGAAAAGGAAACAACAAAACAACTAAGTCTTCACGCTCCATAGTCTTCACGCGATGTCTTCTCATGTCATAGTCTTCAACGTGAATAGCTTCACAGACCACCATTGTCTTCAATGTATTCACACATTTTTAGGGGTCATCTCCGGTAGGTAAACCGAATCAATGAGGGACTACTTCCTGTGTTATCCTGCAATTCTCACAAACACATTAGTCCCTCAACCAGGTTTGTCGTCAATACTCCAAAACCAACTAGGGGTGGCACTAGATGCACTTACAATCTCCCCCTTTTTGGTGATTGATGACAAACTGGTTGAAGTTTTCAACGGGTATAAAAGTATGTGAAATTGTAAAGGATTAAGATATTGTCTTCATAGGTGGCAAAAAGGCTCCCCTGAAGATGTGCATATAAATGTTTTGTGTTGTAATGCAAATGCACATGGCAGGTTGTACTTGTGGAGATCCTCTTCACCATATGAATAAAATACATCATGCATGAACAGATATACAAGAACAATGACATGCATAATGAAAAATGGACGTCTGCGGAATGACTTCATGCGGGATTTATCATCGCACATGCGGAATTTATCGTCGCATCACAGAATAACAGAAAAGGTAGCAAACGACCATCAAGTTTAAGTGTTACAACTCAAAGAACCATATGTATCAAAAGCGAGAGTGTAACCACTTGGCAAAAGTATAGCAACCACCCATATGGATCCGCTTGAAGACTATCAACATATGCTTCTCCCCCTTTTGTCAGTAAGGACCAAAAAGGTGTGAAGACATAGTCTCTACTCGTTCCCATGAGGAGTAGGTAAGGCAACATGGTCGTTGGTTAGGTTTGGTGGTGTAGATGAACTTGGTGCAGTGTTGATACGCGCTGAAGTTGGAGGTGGTGAAGTAGCATCATCGGCGTCATCAAGAACTCTGGCATTAACAGTTGCCGCGGAGGAGGAGTACTCAGATTCTTCAAGGGATGGAGTTCGACGCAAGACAACATTCCTGGGAGGAGTGGTGTCGAACTTGAATTTCTATGTGAAGTCATCGTCTTGAAGATCAGCTTCAGCACTGAGCAATGTCAAACTCTTCCAAGACCGCTGACAGGTTTCATGAGTGACAAAGGCATTCTTGGTGGCAAGGTTGCGAATGCGATTAATATCCACCAAGAGGCTTTGCATTTGACGCTTTAGCTAGTAATGATGCTTATCGTGTTTCTGATGCAAGGCCACGAGAAGCTCTCGGTCATTGAGCACACGAGATCGCTTCCGAGGCCTTGGAGCAATAGTGCTTTCAGTGGCTTCAGTACGTGCACGGCGAGTATTGCCAGCCAGCGGATAAACACGAGAAGCAGCCTGAACTCCTTCAACATGCTGAGAGAAACTCTGATGATCGACATTGTGAAGATAAATTGCCTCCTTGGCAAGCTCTGGGTAAATGGCTTCGACTGACATATCAACCTCTAGCAGAAATATGAGATGGTTGCGTGCAGATGGCTGATAGTTAACAGCAGAGTGAAGCTTGATTAGTCGCATTACCCAGGGAGCATAGAATTTCAGACCAAATATGTCTGAGCCAGATGCAGCAAATTGGCTAATGAAGAAATCCTAAGCATTGAAGATGATGCCATTGATAATACAGAAGACCAATGTCTTCATTGCGCCTTCTAGCTTTGCTGAGGAAGAATGTCCTTTGATGGGCCATAGAGTTTGCCTAATAATGTGATAGATTGTGCGGGGCAGATACTCTAGGTCTTCAACAAAGAATTCCTTGGGATATTCAGCATCCTGCGGTAGTGGCTTCATCATGCTTAGCATTTGACTCATATTGGGCTCAGGCTTCTGGAAGATGCTTTCCAATGCATTGCGGTGATGCTGACAACCATGTTCATAAAGTTCACCTAGAGTGGACAGGACAGTAACCTCAATGAGATCAAGAGCTTTGGTTTCATGGTGTACATTGCCTGTCATCCACTCAAGGACTCATGTCTTCGGATCCCTGTTGTAGCCGCGAATATGGAGAGTTGCATAGAATTGCAGTAGAAGCTCTTCATTCCAATTCTCCTTATCAGTCACAAACCGGAGAAGGCCTGCATCTCTGAAACAGTCGAGGGCTTCTTCTAAGCAGGGCAGACCAGCAATGGCTTCGGAGTCCAGATGCATATGAGGAAATATGTGCCCTTGATTGTATAGAACACATGAGTAATAGCCGCGTTGCTGATAACTCCAGAACCGACCAGAAGATTTCTTGGCTTGGAATATGGGTTCTTGGCTCTATCAAAGAAGGTGTTGTGTGCAATGAAGCCATTTACATTAAATGATCTTGGTGCAGATGCAGTACCTGGAAACCTTGGCAGCCTCGGTTTTGGCTTCTGAACCTGTGGCCTGTGCTCCACATGATAATCAAACTGTGGTCCGGGAGCAGGCGGAGGAACCGGAATTGGCCATCTGACAGTGACAAGCTCGCCTTGATAAAATGCTTGCTCAATAGTGTGTGTCCTTGGTGGCGGAACAGGAGCAGTGGCATTAGCAAGGGCGTCAGGCTGCACATTTGTTGCAGGTGCATCATTGGCTTCATGCACGGTGTTCATAGCAGGCGTCACATTATCTTCAGCCATAACAATGTCATTGGCTTCAGTAGTGTTGTTGGTGGCCGCCTCAGGATGTTCAACCTCCACTTGAGTAGCTAGAGGGTCGGGCACAGACACGTTCTCCTCAAGAACATCTTCTTGGTTGGTAGGGGGTGTGGCAACACGTTCTTCTCCTTGACGGGGTTCTTGATTTTCCTCGGCTGATGCAGCCGGTAAGTCTTCAGCAACATTGGCTTCAGATGCAGAGACATTCACAGAAGGAGTGGCTTCAGGAAACTCTAGTTGTGCTGCCACATTGGGTTGCACTTCTCCTTCTAGAACGCTCGATGGAGCGACTTGTGGCCTTGGTCCTTTGTGAAGCCTGCGAAATGCGGGCGACGCCTTTGGAGTAGGAGTGGGATGGACCACATAGTCGTCATTATCATCAAGCACCGGATTGGTGACTTGAGGTGGGGGAGTTCGCGGTGAGTCTTGACTTGGTCTAGCTGGTTGGTGGCGATCAGCCCATGAGGCATCCTGAGAGATTGGCGTCAAATGATGACCAATACTGATGAGTTCGTTGTTCGTGAGATCAGGCGATGATACCGTTGGGCACTCGATCTGAGGAAGGACTTCATCATCAACTACATTGTCTTGGGGACCAATGTCTTCAGCCGTGATGGGGTCAATGGCTGAACTTCTTCAGCTTCAGGAGCCTCTGTGGAAGTAGGCTCATGAACTATCAACTGAAGCTCTTGGTGTTCGGATACAAGACGAGCAAAAGCGATGGGCTTGACGAGGAGGGGCTCTGTGGGAGCAGCCCGATCTTTCTTCTTGGTTTTTCTTTTCTTGGTGGATGGGGCATCGTCAGTGGTGTTCTTGAGTTTGCGCTTTCTGGCTTCGGCATCAGCTGCCCTGGTTTTCTTCTATTCTGAAGCCATTGTGGGGACCTTAGGCTTCGAGCCTGTCATATTGGCAGGGAAGACAATGTGAGGTTCTTCCCGCCTTGGTGCTTCAGCTTGGGCCACAGCAGGCTTCTTCTACTTGGCAGCCAGCTTGGGGTCTATGCCAGGACGCCCAAGTGCCTTGCGCTTCTCAGCTTCATTATAAGCTTGAACACACTTGGCAGCTAGATTTTTCATTCGCTCGCGTGAACCTTTGGCATCTTCGTGCTTCTTGCGAAAGGCCTCCTTGAGGTCATGCAGCATCAGCTTGTAGTTTTGAACATCAGCTACACTGAGCTTGGCCACATGCTTCTTGAACTCGTCTTTCTCAAAGTCAATTTTGTTCTTCAGTTCAACTATCCGCTGAGCCAGAGCCAGCTCAGGAGCAGTGGCGCCTTGAAAGGCGACGCTGATGCCAATGGGGAGTTGAAGATCATCAAAGCTGAGATTGGGGTTGTCAAACCATTCATCAATGAAGTTATCCAGAATGTTTACGTCGAAGAGGGGCTGATCATTGAAGATCTCCGCCTCTTGCTTGCTCTTTATTAGCTGCTCAAGAGAATCATCACCACACTGATCATCCGATGACAGATCAATAGCTTTAGTTTCGTTCCTTAGAACAGCAGAAGGTGTCAGGGCTTTACCAGAACTTTGGACATCTTTCTTCTAGGGCTTCTCTTTCTTCTTGGAAATGCGAGAGAGATCTTCAGAATTGATACTTGGAGCAGGAGGGTAGTTGCCAAGGGCTTCACTCGAGAAGCTTTTGGTGCAGTAGTAGGTTTTGAAGCCTTAGATTTCTTTTGCTTTTGCGGCTTAGAAGGAGGAGCTGATGCATCTTCAGAGTCAGCATCATCACCAGAGTGATCCACATTTGCACCTTGGACGACAATGTGAGTGATGAGGCCTGCGAGGTTGTAGAAGGGGCCGATTCTGTTTTCATTGGCTTCACGGGTGCCATCTTCCCGAGGAGCAGACGGGCCTGCGTTGAAGTCAAGTCCAAATGCCTTCTTGTTCTTCACAGCAGAGTCTTTGGCGATCTTGAAGTTGCGCTTGAACAGATGTCTTCGCGACACCACAACAGAGAAGAAGGGTCAGCATTCTCTGACTGTGGTCCGTGAACCATGCACGGATAGAAGCCTTGATCTATAGCTTCAGTCTTGAACCTAGGAGGAAGATTCTTGTATAGGATATCTCCCCAAGGTCGATTGATGGCATTCTTCTCGGCATACTCTGCAGTGACAAATTTGTACTTAAACCATTCCTCTGTCCAATATCTTCGAATCCATTGGATTCGGTTCTTGCGTTCACCACAAGTCTCCTCTGGGTCTGTCTTGTAGAGTTCGTGCAGATCTGGTGGAAAATCTTTGGAAGTATTCCCGCGGCGCTGTCTGCCACCCTTTCTTGCTGACTTCTTAGTAGCCATGAAGCTTAACCTGAAAGGCTTCAAAACTAGCAAAGGCTTCCGACGGCTGGTCAGACAAGAACTAGCTTCAGGAGAATTGATGTGACTCTGCAAGAATTCTGCAAATGAATGCAGACTATGAGAACCAAGGGATTCTCCCACGGACATGTACATGTGACAGCATTAGAGGTGCGAGGAAGGGGAAGAGGTCATATGCATTCTCAGAAGATTTTGAAGATAAATCAGTTTGAAGACATTGACCTCATAATGCGAAGACATTCACTAATTTGTTGTGAGTTGGTTCTAGATTTGTACGAATCCAAGAATAAGTACAAGTGAGGAATCTAACTTGTAGAGAAGCATAAGTGAATAGACTAGGCAAAAATATGAGATGCACAATGGGATAGATTCAACTTGGGAAGCATAGAAACCACTTTTGTTAAAGAAGGATGAATCTATCAGACCAAAAATATGGTAAAAAGTAAGTTTTAATCACCACACGATGAACTGCTAGACATAGAGAAGTTGGAGGCTGAGCAGTTCGATCTCCCATGCCCTAACTTGGCGATGGAAGACACCTACGGAGGCGGCGGAGAAGACGAGGTCCGCGGCCGGCGTGAGGACGGCGTCGGTGAGGTCGCAACAGCTAAGTGCTTCGTCGCCGGCGTCGTCGAGAGCTAGCGGTAGCGCTAGGGTTTGCGAGAGGTGGCGAGGTGGAAGAAGGATTTTGACCGTGATGTGATGGGTATTTATAAGGAAAGGGACGCCACAGTGCAATTATGCAGGTGCCCCTGGTGATTCACATCTGAAGGGCACGTGGCAAGCATGCAACACGATGGAAGTTGTTCCATGTTCCCACGCACGCCTGGATTGTCGGGGTGGTCGTTCCGAATTCTCCGGCTTTCAGGCAATAAGGATACATCATTAAAAACAGATATAAATGTTTGTCAGATTGACTTCAGCTGACAAGGTCCCAGAGAAGACAATCGACAGTTTTCAATAGAATGCATATGATTTGGATAGATAGAGTTGAGGTAGAAGCATAGATAGGTTAGGGTCCGATCACATTCACTTAGATCAAAAGATTTAGCATGAAGCCATAGCTATAAGTGAATGCTGTAGAGGACAGGACACAAATATGTATATAACTAGTATAAGACCAAATCAACAAGATGAAGATAAACTTGAACATAAGTCAGGCATGAAGACAAATCAAATACGAAGACTTTGCAATCATAACGCCAAGGGAAACACTTCAAACAAAAGTTTGGTGGTGGCGTTACCCACCGTATAGGAAGTATTAGACCCAGACACGGCGCACAATTATCGTGGCGCTCCGAAGTCAAATTCCGCATTAATGTATTCACACTTAGATTGTATGTCTTCATTGATTGAAGATATACATTACTTTGTGTGTTGCACATCTAAGTCATCAAAATGCATAAGTGTTAGGATGTGTGTCCAATCACAGGACATTTGAGGATTCCAAGATATTTAGCTCACACCGCAACTTGCAAAACCTTTTCTCATCCAAGGGCTTTGTGAAGATATCTACCAATTGCTCTTCTGTGTTGACGTGAATGATATCAATATCTTCCTTCATGACATGATCTCTGAGAAAGTGATGGCGAATTTCAATGTGCTTTGTCTTCGAGTGCTGAACTGGGTTGTTGGCAATCTTGATGGCGCTCTCGTTGTTGCAGTAGAGTGGCACATTCTTCAGGTGGATACCATAGTCCTTGAGAGTTTGCTTCATCCAAAGAAGCTGAGCACAGCAAGATCCAGCAGCAATGTATTCAGATTCAGTAGTGGAGAGAGATACACAGTTCTGCTTCTTTGAAGACCAACAGACAAGAGATCGTCCCAGAAAGTGACATGTGCCTGATGTGGACTTGCGATCAACCTTGTCACCAGCATAATCAGCATCTGAGAATCCAACTTGATCAAACTCTGAGCCCTTTGGATACCATAATCCTAGTGTTGGGGAGTAAGCCAAATATCAAAGAATTCACTTCACAGCTAAGTGATGTGATTCCTTTGGTGCCGCTTGGAATCAGACACACATGCAAACACTAAGCATTATATCTGGCCTAGATGCACATAAATAAAGTAAAGAACCAATCATGGAGCGGTATACCTTTTGATCGAACTCTTTACCATTGGCATCGGGACCAGATGACTTTTGGTTGCCATTGACGTCGTGTATCCTTTGAAGTCTTGCATTCCAAACTTCTTTAGGCAATCTTTGAGGTATTTTTCTTGAGATATGAAGATGCCGTTGTGTTGCTGATGGATTTGGAGACCCAGAAAGAACTTTAACTCACCCATCATGGACATTTGATATTGCTCTTGCATCATGTCACCATACTCATCACTGTATTTCTTGTTGGTGCAGCCGAAGATAATGTCATCCACATAGATTTGGCACACAAATAGTTCACCATCATATGTCTTCGTGAAGAGTGTAGGATCTAGTGAACCAGGTTTGAAGCCTTTGCTCTTCAGGAAGTCTTTGAGTGTGTCATACCAAGCACGAGGGGCTTGTTTGAGGCCATACAGTGCCTTGTTGAGCTTGTATACCATATCAGGATGTTTTGGATCTTCAAAGCCAGGAGGTTGTGCAACATATACTTCTTCTTCAATCTTTCCATTGAGAAAGGCACTCTTCACATCCATTTGATACAGAAGGATGTTGTGATGATTTGCATAGGCTAGCAGTATGCGAATGGCTTCAAGCCTAGCCACCGGAGCAAATGTTTCATCGAAGTCAATCCCTTCCACTTGAGTGTAACCTTGAGCAATGAGACGAGCCTTGTTTCTAACAACTTGACCATGCTCATCTTGCTTGTTGCGATATATCCATTTGGTGCCAATGATATTGTGCTTACAAGGATCAGGACGCTTGACTAATTCCCACAGATTGTTCAGCTCAAACTGTTGAAGCTCTTATTGCATGGCTTGAATCCATTCAGGTTCCATGAAGGCTTCAGCAACTTTCTTGGGTTCAGATATTGAGACGAATGCAAAATGCCCACAGAAATTTATTAGCTGTGTTGCTCTTTGAATAGCTCTTGAACGAGTGAGTGGACCAGGCACATTGATGATGTCTATTATCTTCTCAATTTGTACTTCATTTGCAACACGAGGATGAATAGGACAAAGATTTTCCTCTTGCTGATCAATGTCATCGTTTGGAGGATTGTCTTCAGGTTGAGCATTGTCTTCAGGTTGATTATGTGCAGAAATGATAAGTTCCTCTTTAGTCTGAGCCTCAGAAGGTATGATCTCTCCAATTCCCATCTGCTTGATTGAGTCACTTGGAGGTACTTCATCTAGCACATTTGGCAGGTGCTCTCTTTGTGAGCCGTTAGTCTCATCGAACCGCACATCCACAGTTTCAACCACTTTATAGTTAAAGAGGTTGAAGACTCTATAGGAGTGCAAATCCTTACCGTAACCAAGCATAAATACTTCATGTGCTTTCGGTGAAAATTTTGAAGTGTGATGTGGATCCTTGACCCAGCACCTAGCACCAAATACTCTAAAGTAGCTTTCATTTGGCTTCTTACCAGTTAGGAGTTCATAGGATGTTTTCTTCAGAAGCTTGTGAAGATAAACACGGTTGATGACGTGGCATGCAGTATCAATGGCTTCAGGCTAGAACTTCCGTGGAGTCTTGTACTCATCGAGCATCCTTCGGGCCATCTCAATAAGGGTTATGTTCTTGCGCTCCATGATGCCATTCTGCTGAGGTGTGTACGGAGCAGAGAACTCATGAGTGATACCCATAGTATCTAGATAAAGGTCGAGGCTGGTGTTCTTGAACTCAGTGCCGTTGTCACTTCAGATATGCTTGATCTTGATGCCATAGTTTGTCATGGCACGATTGGCAAAGCGTCTGAAGATATCCTGCACTTCATTCTTGTAGAGGATTATATGCACCCAAGTATATCTCGAATAATCATCAACAATGACAAAGCCATAGAGGCAAGCAGTGGTAGTGAGAGTAGAGTAGTGAGTAGGGCCAAATAAGTCCATGTGTAGCAGCTCGAAGGGTTGAGATGTAGTCATGATTGTCTTCGAGGGATGCTTGGCCCTAGTCATCTTTCCAGCTTCGCAGGCATCACACAGATGATCCTTCTTGAACTTGATGCCTTCAATGCCCACAACATGCTTCTTCTTCACGAGAGTGTGCAAGTTCCTCATGCCAGCATGCCCTAGCCTTCGATGCCAAAGCCAGCACTCTGAAGCTTTTGCTAGAAGACATACAGCCATCTATGGTCCTGCTGAGAAATCTACCATATACAGATCATCATTCCGATACCCTTCAAAGACTAGAGACTTGTCAGATTCCATCAGTACAAGGCAACAATATTTTCCAAATAGCACAATCATGTTTAAGTCACAAAGCATTGAGACAGACATTAAGTTGAAACCAATGGATTCAACAAGCATCACTTTATCCATGTGTTGATCCCTTGGTATTGCAACTCTACCTAGACCCAATACCTTGCTTTTACTAGTGTCAGCAAATGTGATGTGACTCTTTTCTGATGGACGTAGCATTGAATCCATCAAAAGACTTCGATCACTGGTCATGTGGTTAGTGCATCCACTGTCCATAATCCATTCTGAAGTATGAGGTGTCATAGCCTTGGCACCATGTGCCATGAAGCAGTAGGTGGGAGCCGAGTCATCCTTGTCAATATCATCAGTGTTGGTGATGGAGCCATTGTCTTCAGTGTTGAAGATGGACTTGGCGACGTAGGCTGTAGCTAGAGCCAGACTCGCAACACCAGAGTCGGACTCCTCCTCTGACTCCACCTCCGCCTCCTCAGAAGCAGACTCCTCCTCTGAATCCATCTCCTTGCCAACAAAAGCACGAGCCTTGCCATATGAGCTCTTCTTGTGTGATGAAGACTTGGAAGAAGACTCTGAGGATTTCTTCTTCTTGTTGTCATCAGAATCATATTCTTTGCTCTTCTTCTTCTTCTTATCATTGTCCCACTATGGACACTCAGAGATGTAGTGACCCGGTTTCTTGTACTTGTGGCAGGTTCTCTTCTTGTGGTCATGGGTGGAAGCTTCATCATTCCTTGAGTTGGATAATGAAGACTTTATGAAACCTTTATTCTTGGTGAATTTCTGGAACTTATTCACAAGCATAGCAAGCTCCTTTCCAATGTCTTCAGGATCACCAGAACTGTAGTTAGATTCTTCTTTAGATGAGGAAGCAACAACCTTTGCCTTCAAAGCGCGAGTTCGGCCATAGTTGGGGCCATAGATATCCCGTTTCTCAGATAGCTGGAACTCATGTGTGTTGAGCCTCTCAAGTATGTCAGACG
The DNA here is from genome assembly GCF_018294505.1 of Triticum aestivum. Lineage (NCBI taxonomy): Eukaryota > Viridiplantae > Streptophyta > Magnoliopsida > Poales > Poaceae > Triticum > Triticum aestivum. The sequence goes on along the minus strand of NC_057801.1, from coordinate 502,076,399 downwards.
GATCGAGAGTTCTGAAGTCAGGGCGTTCTTGAATCATTAGGGCTAACGTGTCAAATGAGCTGTCAAGTGATCTCAGTAGTGTCTTGACTATTTCATGCTTTGTGGTCTCAGTGGCGCCGAGTGCTTGGAGCTCATTTGTGATATCAGTGAGGCGATCAAATGTGAGCTGGACATTCTCATTATCGTGTCTCTTGAAGCGGTTGAAGAGGTTGCGGAGAACACTGATCCTTTGATCTCGCTGAGTTGAGACGCCTTAATTGACCTTGGAAAGCCAGTCCTAGACCAGCTTCGATGTTTCCAGAGCACTCACACGGCCATACTGTCCCTTGGTTAGATGACCACATATGATGTTCTTGGCAGTAGAGTCCAGTTGAACGAACTTCTTGACGTCAGCAGGGGTGACACTTTCACCGGTCTTGGGAACACCATTCTTGATGACATACCATAGGTCGACATCAACAGCTTCAAGATGCATGCGCATCTTATTCTTCCAATAGGGATACTCAGTGCCATCGGAGATGGGGCACGCAGCAGAGACTTCGATTATCCCTGCATTTGACATAGCTAAAACTCCAGGTGGTTAAACCAAATCACACAGAACAAGGGAGTACCTTGCTCTGATACCAATTGAAAGAGCTAGTTATCGACTAGAGGGGGGTAAATAGGCGATTTTTATGAAAGTCTTCAAAACATGTGAGTTTCGAAGACAAACAATAGAAATGACACTATTCGTATGCAGCGGAAGGTAGACTACACTAGACAAGCCATAGTCAAGTATTCAATGAAGTGAAAGCACGAAGACTATTAGCAGCTAGGTAGAAAGGATCAGGATGGAAGATAGTATGAAGCCAATCAAGACAAGTAGTCACACAGTGAAGTCAAACAGATAATGCAAGCAGGCAATGACTTCATGAAGACAATTGTAAGTAAAGAGAAGTGAGAGATAGAACTAGTAGCTTCAGGAGGACAAAGATTTGTTCGACCAGTTCCAGTTGTTCTGACAACTGTACGTCTGGTTAGGGAGGCTGAGATTCAACTCAGAAGACCGCGTCTTCACCTTATTCCCCTTGAGCTAAGGATACCTAGTCCCCGCCCAATCACTCTAGTAAGTCTTCAAGGTAGACTTCCAAACCTTCACAGACTTCGTTCATCGGCAATCCACAATGACTCTTGGATGCTCAGAACGCGACGCCTAACCGGCTGGAGGATTCACAACCCTCAAGTGTAACAAGTCTTCAGATCACGCGGACAGAAAGACTTTAGTGATGCCAAACACTCTTTGGGCTCTGGGTTGTTTGGGCTTTGTCCTTGCAAGGATTCTCTCTCAAATGCTTCGGAGGTGGGTTGCTCTCAAGCGACAAAAGCTGTGTACTAACTCGGAGCAACCACCAATTTATGGTGTAGGGGGTGGGCTATTTATAGCCACTGGGCAACCCGACCCGATTTGTCCAAAATGACCCTGGGTCACTAAGGAACTGAAACGTGTCCCAACGGTCAGATTTCAAACACACGCGGTAGCTTGACTTGGGCTACAAGTAAAGCTGACTCATCCGACTCTGGATAAGATTTGCTCTCATTGTGTTCGCTCGAAGACATAGGATTTGGTTGAGCATCACTTCAGTCACTCTAACTTTGTTCACTTGGACCCCACTTAACAATGCGGTGGTTCCTATGACTCAACAAAGACGAAAAGGATACAACAAAACAACTAAGTCTTCGCGCTCCATAGTCTTCATGCGATGTCTTCTCATGTCATAGTCTTCAACGTGAATAGCTTCACAAACCACCATTGTCTTCAATGTCTTCACACATTTTTAGGGGTCATTTCCGGTAGGTAAACCGAATCAATGAGGGACTACTACCTGTGTTATCCTGCAATTCTCACAAACACATTAGTCCCTCAACCAGGTTTGTCGTCAATACTCCAAAACCAACTAGGGGTGGCACTAGATGCACTTACACTCATGGTTTCCCCCTTTTATATTCCACACTAGTTAAATCATAGTAGACTAAATTTCAAAATTTGGTCAGTCGATTTTTCAGAGCTCGCCGCAGTTCGCCGGTGCGAATGAAGGGGCTCGGATGGGGACGATGGTTGTGGGGGCGGTGGTGGGGCCTCGCCGAACGAAGAAAACTCGACAAGGGTGGGGGCGGGGTGGGGGTGGGTGTGGCGGAGGAACACATTCGGTGGGGGCCGGTGGTCCGGTCGACGGCCCGTGCGGTGTTCTGTATGGGAAGAATCAGAGACGAGGAAGAAGAACGGTTAGGAGACGTAGGATCTTCATCCAACCGCCTGAAATGGTCGAGAGATAGCAGGGAGTTGCATTCTTAATGCGCTCTGGTTCATCATGTGTGGGCACTATGCAATGAACATTTTATTATGCAAAATCTGCTTGCTCTTCTTTACCATGTTCCTCTTCCGCTCTTCTTTAATAAGTACTCTCTCCGTTCCTAAATACAAGTCTTTGTATAGATTCCACCATGGACTACATTTGGAGAAAAGTGAGTGAATCTACACTCTAAATTGTATCTGGATACATCTGTATGTGATCCATAGTGGAAATCTCTACCAAGTCTTATATTTTGGAACAGAGGGAGTTTGATAGTAGTACAGTATGTTCCTACTAGTGAAGATGAGCAGGGACATTTGCAGTGTAGAGGTCTATACGGTCGGTTGTGATGGACACTTTGAGCCTCTTTGATTCCTAGGATTTTGTAAACATAGGAATAGGATTTGTAGTGGCCTACCCACTTGAATCCTATAAGAATAGCAAGGAAATGCAGGGAGTTGTGTCTCCTTTGATAGTTACACTGATATTAACAGTACTGCACCTTCAGTTGAAGAGAACTGGGATCCGAAGCCTTTCTAGCCATACCGGCAATACTAGCACATATATTCCAGCAAGTTCCACTTTGTTGATTTTACTCTGATACTTACGGTTTTCCCATTATATCTACACTATGATTTGTGTAGCTGCTTTGTGTCGCACTAGCAGCAGTCCACTCTTGAAGCTAAACACTGCAGTGACATACAAAATTGGCACCAAGGCATTGAGTGCCATTCTAGATGCAATGAAACTCATACGCTCCCCACCTGTTGATTCTTGTTCAGAATATGATCCTAATGACTATTCTAATCTCGAGGAGTCAAAGGCAGATGGCATGTCATGTTCACCCATCAAGGTGCATGTTCTAATTTGGCAAGATTTTATTGATTGTGCGTATCTTGCATATGTTGTCTTGCATTTCTTCTACTTTGTTGCACCGCCATCTGCTTAGTTTACTCATCATATATGTCGAGATGCCATGCCCATCCATTATCAATACATATTCCATCTGTCATCATACCATGTTTTTTCACTCAAATGTTGTTCTTGTGCATCATACATCAAAAAGGAAGAGGGTGATTGCCAAACCTGAAGTAGCACCAGCAAAGTCCTTGAAAAATGTGGTGGTGCCAGAGAAATCAGACAGCACCCCACTTATATTGGTTGTACAACCAGTGACACAAAATGTAGGACCGACTCCAGCAGACTGTACCCATACTTCACTGGCCACACCACTAGCCCCACCACACAGGACCTGCACTCCAGCAAAAGGTATACCGATTTCAGTTGCCATAGCACCAGCCGTACCATAGAAAAATCCCACTCCAACAAAAAGTAGAGCAAGTCCACCGGCCGAAGACCTATCCCAACTGCAGAGACGGCCAATTCCTGCAGATTGGAACCCCATTCCAGTTATTCCCAGTTTAAAGACAATGCTTTCAATGTTGTTAGGGACTACGTGCATATATTCCCATCATGGGAAGATTATAGTGAAGATAAATACCATTTTCACATCTTCCTGTCCAACTTACATATAAGTGCTATTATTCATGGTTATTATTTTCCTATTTTCTGCTGATTGAACACATCAATGATTTACATTACATTGTTGTAAGTAGGCCAGGGCCAATCTGGATAGTCATGACGAGCAAAGCTTGCTTGTGCTTTTCAAGGAAGCATTGCAGCAGCATCGGTGTTACCTGAGGAAATCACACTTTGATGGCAAGTCTATAAACGAATTTCCGGTGAAGTCTCCTGTGCTAAATTTAGAAGACATTGAATGGGAAAACCTTGTTATGCACTGGTCCCATTCCCAGGATGAGGTACTGTCTATGAAATCACATGACAATTTGAACTTCCCGCATGTGCCTTATAGATCTTTTTTGCAGGAAATCTGCTCGAAGAAGAATTCTGGTTTGAAAAGAATGACAGGATATCGCAAATATGCTGCCCGCTGCTTTGCTCTTGTTAGTACCTGTTGTCCTGTATCACTGTACTTGCATACATACCTGCTTCATTATGTGACAGCAGTATGCATGATAGCTTGCCTATCAATTGTTTGCTCCAAATTATCTGATCTATATGAATGGTTACATTAGTGTAGAATATATCCAATGCCAATGAATTTTTTTAGCACTGCATTCTTCTTGTAAGTACATGCTGTCCTTTATCAGTGTACTTATATTGACAGGTAGTTGTTCATGTACCATCACTCTGCAGCTTATTTTCCTTTACCCTCCATTTTCTACACATCAGAACTATATTTACTCTTACCATAAGGTTGGATAACACCGGTGGTACTCAAGAAGTTTAGTTGTGCATTGCTCTTGGTTGTAACTTTTTCCTATATCACTGGACTTACATTTATAGCTACTTGGTTATGTAGCATCAATCTTCACCTTATCTTAAATATTCTCCAATTTTCTTATATTATCACATCTATATTTACTCTTAACAAAATGTAGAATAAAGGCAATGCTTACAAAGAAGATTCTATGGTAAACTTCTTGAATTGCCCCCCCCCATCAGCATGGACAAGGGCTTTATAGAGCCTGTCTTCACCAATAATGTAAGTTTGTCCTTCTCATGCCTTCAAACTTTGTTGTGTATATTTGGTTAGGCATGACTACAACAACTATTTATTTTTGGTGTTTGCATCAAATTGCATGTTTAAAGTTTATTATGTAGTTCATAAACAAAAGTTTGTCCTTCTCAATTTAAGTTTTCAGTTTTACAACCAAGTTCCTTCTTCATACCATGTAAATTAAATTATACAGAGAAAGTGATCTTCTTTTGCACTGCATGTATGCTTCTGTTCTTGATCCGTAATCCAGTGGTGTGGTGAACCTACCCACTACAGCACAATGTCATATTCTGCAATGTCTTAACTATGAACAATGTCATATCATTCTACTATTATTTAAATTGTATCTTTGTTTGCCAATCTGAAATGGGATAAATTGACAGCACACTAACCATTGAAGCTGCCAACTCCTTCACAATGTCATTTCCTACCATGTCTTGACCTGAACAATACCATATTGTGTTAATGCTATTTTAAACTGTGTCACTTTATTCGCCAGCTTGCTCAGCTGCTTGCACTGTAGCTCCCCAGCAGGGCTAACCTTTCTTGAACTCTATTGAAGTGTTGTCGGTTTTCTACATCATTTTGTTGGCGTGTTTATTTGCACTGGTGGCGATCTTTGATGTCCAGTGTATGTAATCTGCTGTCAGTTTTTGCTTTATTATCATAGTGGCGAACTTTGATGCCCAATGGATGTAATATGCCGTAATTTCTTTATTGTATAGTCTAGGTTTTTTCTTATTCACGATGCTGCAGTTATTTTATTGTATATATATCCTGTCTTCGCAATAAACCGGCCAAACCGTAAAATTACGGTACATAATCGGGCCATCATGCAATCACGATGTATGATCTGCATCATGGGCCCTGTCATCCTGGTCCGTTAAAAGGCCTAAATGTAAACTGGCCCACTAGTAGATTCAGGCCTTTAATAGGCTGAGTAAACCGCCGACCCTCTTTTTGCAAGAAAACTCAATGGGCTTTTAGGAGGCTGAGAAGTAGGTTGGGCCTGAAACATGCCGAACAGCTCACGGGCCGGCAACAGCCCGAAATGGACCCCGACCCATGATTGTGCGACTCAAATCACGGGCTTTTAATAGGCCAAAATTGTCTCGGTCCTTGTTTGGCCCAATCAGATTATCGGCTGCGAGCAGGCCGGATGCAAACTGGGCCGTAGTTAGGCCCAACTATATGACGGGCTTTTAATAGGCCGGAATTAATATAGGGCCGAAATGTTAAACGGGCCCTTAACAGGCTGAAACTAATACCAGGCCGAATTACTAAATGGGCCTTTAGCAAGTGGGCCCAAAAGCATAGCATCCAGTTGACGGGTCGAATCTGATATGGGCCATAATTTAGCCCAAAGCCTCTTAAAGGGCCGGACCTGATCTGGGCCGTAATTTGGCCCAGAACGTGGTAGGCTTTTAACGGGCCGGATCTCATATGGGCCATTATTAGGCCCGGAACATGGCAGGCCATTAATGGACCAGATCAAATATGGGCCGGCATTTGGCCCAAAACATGGCAGCCAGTTAATGGGCTGACCTACTAGGGTCCTCAAAATCTTATGGGCCTACAGCTGGGCCGGCCCATTATGTGGGCGAAATCTCGTGGGCCTTTAGCTGGGCCGGCCCATTATGATCCGCAAAAATCTTGTGGGCCTTTACCTGGGCCGGCCCATTATGGCCCACAAAAAACTTGCGGGCCTTTACCTGGGCCGGCCCATTATGGCCCACAAAATCTTGTGGGCCTTTAGCTGGGCTAGCCCATTATTGTCCGCAAAATCTCATGGGCCTTTAGCTGGGCTGGCCCATTATGGTCCGCAAAATCTTGTGGGCCTTTAGTTGGGCTGGCCCATTTAAACTTTATGGGACGGTCCACGTGTCAACATATCATAGGCGCATCTCGCCCATTGGATGAGTGACACCTGTGCCAACGCGGAGCTGACATGTGTTTCCTCTAGCCAATGATGATTTTACACGTGAAAAATCCCCATTGGTCCGGGCTATTAACGGGTTATCGGATCCAAAACCGGACCCGATAGCTTAACGGTGTTCCGTTACGGTGGATGCCACGTGTCGGTCACCCTTGACGAAAGCACATCTGTGATGCGTGATTTATCATCATGGAAGTGGACACTTTTGTGATGATAATTTTGGTAATGTCATGGAACACTTCTACGACAACACAAGTATGACTATCTTGATTCTGTCATAAAATCATCATGGATGTACATGCATGACAAAAACGTGACCTACTGTGACAAACACGTATCATCACAGAAGTGTATTTTTTTGTAGTGGTATCATGATCAATATTATAACAACAATAAACTTTATCATAAAACTTCCCATGAGCAAGTAATAATTCATCACAACATCAAAGTATAAAGCGTAAAATTTCTTGAAAACTAACAAACTATGTTCTCAATCAACAATGCAATTGCAATTCATCATATTTTCAGGGTCTCATGTCAGAGCTTTTTAGCAAGTCCACATACTCAACCATCATTTAGTCTTTTATGATTGCTAACACTCACAACATATATATGGAGCAAAATGTTTCAGTCAGACACAGAGAAAGATAGGGGCTTATAGTTACGCCTCCCAACTTATTCACCTTAGGGGTTATGTCAACAATAATAAAAACTCATGATCACTCATATCCAACTAGATATATGTGCCTAGATCTTTCCCCACCACATGGTTCTTGCAAAATAGAAAATAAAAAGGAATAGAGGAGAACATTTTGACTCTTGCATAAAAAGTAAATACATAAAATAAAAAGATAGGCCCTTCGTAGAGGGAAGCAAAGGTTGTCATGCGCTTTTTGGTTTTGGATGCACAATCTCTTAATGCAAAAGAACATCACGTTATATTGCCCCTTATGATAGTAACCTTTATTATGCAGTCTGTCGCTTTCATTACTTTTCCATCACAAGTTTGTACAACACTTATTTTCCCTTACAATAAAAGATCAAACATATTTAGAAGCAATTTTTATTGCCTTATGCACTGATGACAACTTGCTTCAAGGATCTTATTCAATCCATAGGTAGGTATAGTGGACTCTAGAACCATGAAATTGGGTTTAAAGTTTTTGGATGTACAAGTAGTATCTCTACTTGGTGCAGATTTTTGGCTAGCAAAGATATTGGGCAAGCACCACACGTTGGAGGATCTATGACAATATAACTTCCATGTGAATATGAACAAACATAAATCATTACGTTGTCTTCCTTGTCCAACGTCAACAATTTGACATAAAATACTTAATGGGCACTCACAATCATAAAAGATGTCCAAGATAGTACATTTGCATGTGAATCTTCTCTTCCCCTATTAGTCCTTTCATGAATTGCATCATCGACCAATGATATGTTTGTCAACTTTCAATAAATCTTATATCTTATACTTTTCCTTATGTAATGTCATTACTTTCCAAAAGATTAGGATATGCTCTTTTTCATTATTTTCTTTATTTTGATTGAAACATAAAAGTAAAGAAGCAAAAACTCAAACTAATCTTTATTATGTAACTCTCAATTCGATTACATAGATGGATAGATCACGAACTAGCACTCAAAAATAGAACATACTAAACTTTTATTCAACTAAGTCATGAAATAACTAAGGATCGAACTAAAAACTAGTGAAGATAATAAAAGTGATGGTGATACGATACCGGGGCACCGCAAGATTGAACCCAAAGCTTAGCACTTCTCCCATTGCAGGAAAACCCAATCTAGTTGGCCAAACCAAACCGATAGTTCGAAGAGAATTAAAAAGATATCAAATCATGCATATAAGAATTCAGAGAAGATTCAAATAATATTCATAGGTAAGCTGATCATAAATCAACAATTCTTCAGATCTCGGCAAACACACCAGAAAAAATATTACATCGAATAGATCTCCAAGAACATCGAGGAGAACATGGTATTGAGAATCAAAGAGAGAGAATAAGTCATCTAGCTACTAGCTATAGACCCGTAGGTCTGTGGTAAACTACTCACACTTCATCGGAAGGGCGATGGTTTTGATGTAGAAGCCCTCCGTGATTGAACCGCCCTCCGGCAGGACGCTGGAAAAGGCCCCTAGATGGGATCTCACGAGTACAGAAGGTTGTGGCGGCGGAAAAGTATTTTCATGGATGCCTCTGTTGCTTTGGGGATATATGGGAATATATAAGCAAAAGAATTAGGTCAGGAAGTGCATGAGGGGCCCACAAGGGTGGGGAGTGCGCCCTACCCCCTAGGCGCACCCTCCATCCTTGTGGCCGCCTTGTGGCTCCTCCGACTTCATCTCCAAGTCTCCTGGTTGTCTTCTGGTCCAAGAAAAATCATCGCGAATGTTTTATTCCTTTTGGACTCTGTTTGGTATTCCTTTTCTGCGAAACTCAAAAACAGGAAAAAACAGGAACTGGCACTGGGATCTAGGTTAATAGGTTAGTCCCAAAAATAATATAAAATAGCATACTAATGCATATAAAACATCCAAAACAGATAATATAATAGCATGGAACAATAAAAAATTATAGATACGTTGGAGACGTATCAAGCATCCCCAAACTTAATTCATGCTCGTCCTCGAGTAGGTAAATGATAAAAATAGAATTTTTGATGTGGAATGCTACCTAACATATTTATCCATGTAATTTTCTTTATTGTGGCATGAATGTTCAGATCCGTAAGATTCAAAACAAAAGTTTAATATTGACATAAAAACAATAATACTTCAAGCACACTAATAAAGCAATTATGTCTTCTCAAAATAACATGGCCAAAGAAAGCTATCCTACAAAATCATATAGTCTGGCTATGCTCCATCTTCATCACACACAATATTTAAATCATGCACAACCCCGATGACAAGCCAAGCAATTCTTTCATAATTTTGATGTTCTCAAACTTTTTAAACTTTCACCCAATACATGAGCGTGAGCCATAGATGTAGCACTATATGTTGGGGAACGTAGTAATTTCAAAAAAATTCCTACGCACACGCAATATCATGGTGATGGCATAGCAACGAGAGGGGAGAGTGTTCGTCCACGTACCCTCGTAGACCGTAAGCGGAAGCGTTATGACAACGCGGTTGATGTAGTCGTACGTCTTCACGATCCAACCGATCCAAGCACCGAACGTACGGCACCTCCGAGTTCAGCACACGTTCAGCTCGATGACGATCCCCGGGCTCCGATCCAGCAAAGCTTCGGGGAAGAGTTCCGTCAGCACGACGGCGTGGTGACGATGATGATGTTCTACCAGTGCAGGGCTTCGCCTAAACTCCGCGACGATATGACCGAGGTGGAATATGGTGGAGGGGGCACCGCACACGGCTAAGGAACGATCCGTAGATCAACTTGTGTGTTATGGGGTGCCCCCCTGCCCCCGTATATAAAGGAGCAAGGGGGAGGGGGCGGCCGGCCAAGGGAGGGCGCGCCAGGGAGGAGTCCTACTCCCACCGGGAGTAGGACTCCCTCCTTTCCTAGTCCAACTAGGAGACCTTCCATGTAGTAGGAGTAGGAGAGAAGGAAAGGGAAGAGAGAAGGGAAGGAAGGAGGGGGTGCGGCCCCTCCCCTAGTCCAATTCGGACTAGGCCTTGGGGGGCGCGCGGCCTGCCCTAGGCAGCCCCTCTCTCTTTCCCGTATGGCCCAATAAGGCCCAATACTTCTCCCGGCGAATTCCCGTAACTCTCCGGTACTCCGAAAAATACCCGAATCACTCGGAACCTTTCCGAACTCCGAATATAGTCGTCCAATATATCGATCTTTACGTCTCGACCATTTCGAGACTCCTCGTCATGTCCCCGATCTCATCCGGGACTCCGAACTCCTTCGGTACATCAAAACTCATAAACTCATAATATAACTGTCATCGTAACGTTAAGCGTGCGGACCCTACGGGTTCGAGAACTATGTAGACATGACCTAGAACTATTCTCGGTCAATAACCAATAGCGGAACCTGGATGCCCATATTGGTTCCTACATATTCTACGAAGATCTTTATCGGTCAAACCGCATAACAACATACGTTGTTCCCTTTGTCATCGGTATGTTACTTGCCCGAGATTTGATCGTCGGTATCCAATACCTAGTTCAATCTCGTTACCGGCAAGTCTCTTTACTCGTTCCGTAATGCATCATTCCGTAACCAACTCATTTGGTCACATTGCTTGCAAGGCTTATAAAGATGTGCATTACCGAGAGGGCCCAGAGATACCTCTCCGACAATCGGAGTGACAAAACCTAATCTCGAAATACGCCAACTCAACATGTACCTTCGGAGACACCTGTAGTACTCCTTTATAATCACCCAGTTACGTTGTGACGTTTGGTAGTACCCAAAGTGTTCCTCCGGTAAACGGGAGTTGCATAATTCTCATAGTTACAGGAACATGTATAAGTCATGAAGAAAGCAATAGCAACATACTAAACGATCAAGTGCTAGGCTAAAGGAATGGGTCATGTCAATCACATCATTCTCCTAATGATGTGATCCCATTAATCAAATGACAACTCTTTTGTCCATGGCTAGGAAACATAACCATCTTTGATAAACGAGCTAGTCAAGTAGAGGCATACTAGTGACACTATGTTTGTCTATGTATTCATACATGTATTATGTTTCCGGTTAATACAATTCTAGCATGAATAATAAACATTTATCATGAAATAAAGAAATAAATAATAACTTTATTATTGCCTCTAGGGCATATTTCCTTCAGTCTCCCACTTGCACTAGAGTCAATAATCTAGTTCACATCGCTATGTGATTTAACACCAATATTCACATCTGTATGTGATTAATACCCATAGTTCACATCATCATGTGATCAACACCCAAAGGGTTTACTAGAGTCAATAATCTAGTTCACATCGCTATGTGATTAACACCCAAAGGGTACTAAGGTATGATTATGTTTTGCTCGTGAGAGAAGCTTAGTCAACGGGTCTGTCATATTCAGAGCCGTATGTATTTCGCAAATATTCTATGTCCACAATGCTCTGCACGGAGCTACTCTAGCTAATTGCTCCCACTTTCAATATGTATCCAGATTGAGACTTAGAGTCATCTGGATTGGTGTAAAAGCTTGCATCATTGTAACTTTTACAACGGGCTCTTTTATCACCTCCATAATCGAGAAACGTCTCCTTAGTCCTCACTAAGGATATTCTTGACCCATGTCCAGTGATCTACTTATTAGATCAAAATTGTATTCCTTTGCCAAACACAGAGCAAGGTATACAATAGGTCTGGTTCACAGCATAGCATACTTTATAGAACCTATGACTGAGGCATAGGGAATGACTTTTCATTCTCTTTCTATTTTCTGCAATGGTCGGGTCTTGAGTCTTACTCAACTTCACACCTTGTAACACAGGCAAGAACTCCTTCTTTGACTGTTCCATTTTGAACTATTTCAAAAATTTATCAAGGTATGTACTCATTGAAAAATCTTATCAAGCATCTTGATCTATCTATATAGATCTTGATGCTCAATGTGTAAGCAGCTTCACCGAGGTCTTGCTTTGAAAAACTCTTATTCAAGTATCCTTTCATGCTATCCAGAATTTCCATATCATTTCCAATTAACAATATGTCATCCACATATAATATTAGAAATGCTACAGAGCTCCCACTCACTTTCTTGTAAATACAGGCTTCTTCAAAAGTCTGTATAAAACCATATGCTTTGATCAACTCATCAAAGCGTATATTCCAACTCCGAGATGCTTGCACCAGTCCATTGATGGATTGCTGGAGCTTGCACACTTTGTTAGCATCTTTAGGATTGACAAAAACTTTCTGGTTGCATCATATACAACTCTTCTTTAATAAATCCATTAAGGAATGCAGTTTTGACATCCATTTGCCAGATTTCATAAAATGTGGCAATTGCTAACATGATTCAGACAGACTTAAGCTTCGATACGAGTGAGAAAATCTCATCGTATTCAACACCTTGAACTTGTTGAAAACATTTCGCAACAAGTCGAGCTTAGTAGATAGTAACACTACTATCAATGTCCGTCTTCCTCTTGAAGATCCATTTATTTAACATGGCTTGCTGATCATCGAGCAAGTCAATCAAAGTCCATACTTTGTTCTCATACATGGATCATATCTCAGATTTTATGGCCTCAAGCCATTTCGTGGAATCTGGGCTCATCATCGCTTCCTCATAGTTCGTAGGTTCATCATGGTCTAGTAACATGACTTCCAGAACAGGATTACCGTACCACTCTGGTGCGGATCTTACTCTGGAAGACCTACGAGGTTCTGTAATAACTTAATTTGAAGTTTCATGATTATCATCATTAACTTCCTCACTAATTGGTGTAGTAGTCACAGGAACATATTTCTGTGATAAACTACTTTCCAATAAGGGAGCAGGTACAGTTACCTCATCAAGTTCTACTTTCCTCCCACTCACTTCTTTCGAGAGAAACTCCTTCTCTAGAAAGGATCCATTCTTAGCAATGAATAACTTGCCTTCCGATCTGTGATAGAAGGTGTACCCAATAGTTAACTTTGGGTATTCTATGAAGACGCACTTCTCCGATTTGGGTTTGAGCTTATCAGGTTGAAACTTTTTTCATATAAGCATCGCAACTCCAAACTTTAAGAAATGACAGCTTAGGTTTACTGCTAAACCATAGTTCATACGGTGTCATCTCAACGGATTTAGATGGTTCCCTTTTAAACATGAATGCAGCTGTCTCTAATGCACAACCCCAAAACGATAGTGGTAAAACCGATAAGAGACATCATAGATCGCACCATATCCAATAAAGTGCGGTTACGACGTTCGGACACACCATAACGTTGTGGTGTTCCAGGTGGCGTGAGCTGTGAAACTATTCCACATTGTTTTAACTGAAGACCAAACTCGTAACTCTAATATTCGTTTCCGCGATCAGATCGTAGAAACTTTATTTTCTTGTTACGATGATTTTTCCACTTCACTCTGAAATTCTTTGAACCTTTCAATTATTTCAGACTTATGTTTCATCAAGTAGATATACCCATATCTGCTCAAATCATTTTGTGAAGGTCAGAAAATAACGATACTTGCCACGAGCATCAACACTCATTGGATCGCATACATCGGTATGTATTATTTCCAATAAGTCAGTAGCTTGTTCCATTGTTCCGGAGAATGGAGTTTTTAGTCATCTTGCCCAAAAGGCACGGTTCGCAAGCATCAAATGATTCATAACCAAGTGATTCCGAAAATCCATCTTTATGGAGTTTCTTCATGCGCTTTACACCGATATGACCCAAACGGCAGTGCCACAAATAAGTTGCACTATCATTATTAACTTTTCATCTTTTGGCATCAATATTATGAATATGTGTATCACTACGATCGAGATCCAACAAACTATGTTCATTGGGTGTATGACCATCGAAGGTCTTATTCATGTAAACAGAACAACAATTATTCTCTGACTTTAAATGAATAACCGTATTGCAATAAACATGATCAAATCATATTCATGCTCAACGCAAACACCAAATAACATTTATTTAGGTTCAACACTAATCCCGAAAGTATAGGGAGTGTGCGATGATGATCATATCAATCTTGGAACCACTTCCAACACACATCGTCACATCACCCTCAACTAGTTTCTGTTTATTCTGTAACTCCTGTTTCGAGTTACTAATCTTAGCAACCGAACAAGTATCAAATACTCAGGGGTTACTATAAACACTAGTAAGGTACACATCAATAACATGTATATCAAATATACCCTTGTTCACTTTGCCATCCTTCTTATCCACCAAATATTCAAGGCATTTCCGCTTCTAGTGACCATTTCCTTTGCAGTATAATCACTCAGTTTCAGGCTTTGGTCCAGCTTTGGGCTTCTTCGCGGGACTGACAACTTGCTTGTCATTCTACTTGAAGTTCCCTTTCTTTCCCTTTGCCCTTTTCTTGAAACTAGTGGTCTTGTCAATCATCAACACTTGATGCTCTTTCTTGATTTCTACCTTCGTTGATTTCAACATCACGAAGAGCTCGGAATCGTTTTCGTCATCCCTTGCATACTACAGTTCATCACAAAGTTCTACTAACTTGGTGATGGTGACTAGAGAATTCTGTCAATCACTATCTTATCTGGAAGATTAACTCCCACTTGATTCAAGTGATTGAAGTACTTAGATAATCTGAGCACATGCTCACTAGTTGAGCGATTCTCCTCCATCTTTTAGCAATAGAACTTGTTGGAGACTTCATATCTCTCAACTCGGGTATTTGCTTGAAATATTAACTTCAATTCCTGGAACATCTCATATGGTCCATGACGTTCAAAACATCTTTGAAGTCCCGATTCTAAGCCGTTAAGCATGGTGCACTAAACTATCAAGTAGTCATCATATTGAGCTAGCCAAACGTTCATAAAGTCTACATCTGCTCCTGCAATAGGTCTGTCACCTAGCGGTGCATCAAGGACATAATTCTTCTGTGCAGCAATGAGGATAAACCTCAGATCACGGACCAAGTCCGCATCATTGCTACTAACATTTTTCAACATAGTGTTCTCTAGGATCACATATAAAAACATAGGGAAGCAAAAACATAGGGAAGCAACAACGCGAGCTATTGATCTATAACACAATTTGCAAAATACTACCAGGACTAAGTTCATGATAAATTCAAGTTCAATTAATCATATTACTTAAGAACTCCCACTTAGATAGACATCTCTCTAGTTATCTAAGTGATCACGTGATCCAAATCAACTAAACCATAACCGATCATCACGTGAGATGGAGTAGTTTTCAATGGTGAACATCACTATGTTGATCATATCTACTATATGATTCACGCTCGACCTTTCGGTCTCCGTGTTCCGAGGCCATATCTGCATATGCTAGGCTCGTCAAGTTTAACCTGAGTATTCCGCGTGTGCAAAACTGTCTTGCACCCGTTGTAGATGGACGTAGAGATTATCACACCCGATCATCACGTGGTGTCTAGGCACGACGAACTTTGGCAACGGTGCATACTCAGGGAGAAGACTTCTTGATAATTAGTGAGAGATCATCTTAAAATGCTACCGTCAATCAAAGCAAGATAAGATGCATAAAGGATAAACATCACATGCAATCAATATAAGTGATATGATATGGCCATCATCATCTTGTGCTTGTGATCTCCATCTTCGAAGCACCGTCGTGATCACCATCGTCACCGGCGCGACACCTTGATCTCCATCGTAGCATCATTGTCGTTACGCCATCTATTGCTTCTACGACTATCGCTACCGCTTAGTGATAAAGTAAAGCAATTACAGGGCGTTTGCATTTCATACAATAAAGCGACAACCATATGGCTCCTGCCAGTTGCCGATAACTTCGGTTACAAAACATGATCATCTCATACAATAAAATATAGCATCACGTCTTGACCATATCACATCACAACATGCCCTGCAAAAACAAGTTAGACGTCCTCTACTTTGTTGTTGCAAAATTTTACGTGGCTGCTACGGGCTTAGCAATAACCGTTCTTACCTACGCATCAAAACCACAAGGATAGTTTGTCAAGTTGGTGCTGTTTTAACCTTCGCAAGGACCAGGCGTAGCCACACTCGGTTCAACTAAAGTGAAAGAGACAGACACCCGCCGGTCACCTTTAAGCAACGAGTGCTCGTAGCGGTGAAACCAGTCTCGCGTAAGCATACGCGTAATGTCGATCCGGGCCGTTTCATCTCACAATACCGCCGAACCAAAGTATGACATGCTGGTAAGCAGTATGACTTATATCGCCCACAACTCACTTGTGTTCTACTCATGCATATGACATCTACGCATAAAACCAGGCTCGGATGCCACTGTTGGGGAACGAAGTAATTTCAAAAAAAATTCTACGCACACGCAATATCATGGTAATGGCATAGCAACGAGAGGGGAGAGTGTTCGTCCATGTACCCTCGTAGACCGTAAGCGGAAGCGTTATGACAACGCGGTTGATGTAGTCGTACGTCTTCACGATCCAACCGATCCAAGAACCGAACGTACGGCACCTCCGAGTTCAGCACACGTTCAGCTCAATGACGATCCCCGGGCTCCGATCCAGCAAAGCTTCGGGGAAGAGTTCCGTCAGCACGACGGCGTGGTGACGATGATGATGTTCTACCGGCGCAGGGCTTCGCCTAAACTCCGCGACGATATGACCGAGGTGGAATATGGTGGAGGGGGGCACCGCACACGGCTAAGGAACGATCCGTAGATCAACTTGTGTGTTATGGGGTGCCCCCCTGCCCCCGTATATAAAGGAGCAAGGGGGAGGGGGCGGCCGGCCAAGGGAGGACGCGCCAGGGAGGAGTCCTACTCCCACCGGGAGTAGGACTCCCTCCTTTCCTAGTCCAACTAGGAGACCTTCCATGTAGTAGGAGTAGGACAGAAGGAAAGGGAAGAGAGAAGGGAAGCAAGGAGGGGGTGCGGCCCCTCCCCTTAGTCCAATTCGGACTAGGCCTTGGGGGGCGCGCGGCCTGCCCTAGGCAGCCCCTCTCTCTTTCCCGTATGGCCCAATAAGGCCCAATACTTCTCCCGGCGAATTCCCGTAACTCTCCGGTACTCCGAAAAATACCCAAATCACTCGGAACCTTTGCGAACTCCGAATATAGTCGTCCAATATATTGATCTTTACGTCTCGACCATTTTGAGACTCCTCGTGATGTCCCCGATCTCATCCGGGACTCCGAACTCCTTCGGTATATCAAAACTCATAAACTCATAATATAACTGTCATCGTAACGTTAAGCGTGCGGACCCTACGGGTTTGAGAACTATGTAGACATGACCTAGAACTATTCTCGATCAATAACCAATAGCGGAACCTGGATGCCCATATTGGTTCCTACATATTCTACGAAGATCTTTATCGGTCAAACCGCATAACAACATACGTTGTTCCCTTTGTCATCGGTTTGTTACTTGCCCGAGATTTGATCGTCGGTATCCAATACCTAGTTCAATCTCGTTACCGGCAAGTCTCTTTACTCGTTCCGTAATGCATCATTCCGTAACCAACTCATTTGGTCACATTGCTTGCAAGGCTTATAAAGATGTGCATTACCGAGAGGGCCCAGAGATACCTCTCTGACAATCGGAGTGACAAAACCTAATCTCGAAATACGCCAACTCAACATGTACCTTCGGAGACACCTGTAGTACTCCTTTATAATCACCCAGTTACGTTGTGACGTTTGGTAGTACCCAAAGTGTTCCTCCGGTAAACGGGAGTTGCATAATTCTCATAGTTACAGGAACATGTATAAGTCATGAAGAAAGCAATAGCAACATACTAAACGATCAAGTGCTAGGCTAACAGAATGGGTCATGTCAATCACATCATTCTCCTAATGATGTGATCCCATTAATCAAATGACAACTCTTTTGTCCATGGCTAGGAAACATAACCATCTTTGATAAACGAGCTAGTCAAGTAGAGGCATACTAGTGACACTATGTTTGTCTATGTATTCACACATGTATTATGTTTCCAGTTAATACAATTCTAGCATGAATAATAAACATTTATCATGAAATAAGGAAATAAATAATAACTTTATTATTGCCTCTAGGGCATATTTCCTTCACTATAGGTGGAATAGAATATGGTGGTTGTGGAGAAGACAAAAAAGGAGATAGTCTCACATCAACTAGGCATATCAACGGGCTATGGAGATGCCCATCAATAGATATCAATGCGAGTGAGTAGGGCTTGCCATGCAACAGATGCACCAGAGCTATAAGTTTATGAAAGCTCAAAAAGAAACTAAGTGGTGTGCATCCAACTTCCTTGCTCACGAAGACCTAGGGAAATTTGAGGAAGCCCATCAATGGAATATACAAGCCAAGTTCTAAATGAAAAATTCCCACTAGTATATGAAAGTAATATCATAGGAGATGTTGGGGAACGTAGCATGCAATTTCAAAAAAAATCATATTCTCACTTAACATCCATCTGGGAGATGCAAAGCTATGAGAGGGAGAGAGTGTGTCTACGTACCGTCATAGACCGAAAGCGGAAGCGTTTAGCAACGCGGTTGATGTAGTCTAACTTCTTCTCGTTCCGACCGATCAAGTACCGAACGCATGGCACCTTCGAGTTCTGCACACATTCAACTCAATGACGTCCCTCGAACTCTTGCTCCAGCAGAGTGTCTAGGAAGTAGATGAGTTCTGTTAGCACGACGGTGTGGTGACGGTGATGCTGAAGTTATCCATGCATGGTTTCGCCTAAGCACTATGAGAATATTACCGGAGGCGTAAACTATGGAGGGGGGCACCGCACACGGCTAACAATTGTTGGTGTGTGTTCTAGGCGCCTCTCCCCATGTATATATATAGGTGGAAGGGGGAGGGGAGCAGCCGTGGGGCGCCCCAAGCAGGAGGAATCCTACTTGGGCCCCTAGTCCAATCCCTCCCCCCCTTTCCTTTTACCGGAAGAGGAAAAGGGGAAGAGGGAAGGAGGAAGGAAAGGGGGGAACCCCTCCTCCTTCTCCTATTCAGCCTCCTTCCTTAGCGGGAGAGCACCACCGCTTGTGGGTTGGTGTGCTCCCATCCTGTGGCCCATATGGCCCATTATTCCCCCGGGGAGTTCCGGTAACCCCCCGGTAGTCCGATAAATACCCGATACTACCTGAAACACTTCCGATGTGCAAATACTATCATCCTATATGTAAATATTTACCTCTCAACCATTTCGAGACTCCTCGTCATTTATGTGATCTCATTCAAGACTTCGAACAACATTCGGTCACCAAATCACATAACTCATATAATACGAAATCATCATCGAATGTTAAGCGTGCGAACCCTACGGGTTCGAGAACTATGTAGACATGACTGAGACACCTCTCTGGTCAATACCCAATAGCAAAACCTGGATGCTCATATTGGCTCCCACCTATTCTACAAAGATCTTTATCGTTCGAACCATTATGACAACATACATTATTCCCTTTGTCATCTGTATGTTACTTTCCCAAAATTTGATCGTTGGTATCTTCATACGTAGTTCAATCTTGTTACCGGCAAGTCTCTTTACTCATTATGTAATGCATCATCCTGCAACTAACTCATTAGTCACTTTGCTCGAAAGGCTTCTTATGATGTGCATTACCGAGAGGGCCCAGATATACCTCTCCGATACTCAGAGTGACAAATCCTAATCTTGATCTATGCCAACCCAACAAACACCTTTGGATACCTGTAGAGCATCTTTATAATCACCCAGTTACGTTGTGACATTTGATAGCACACAAGGCATTCCTCCGATATCCGGGAGTTGCATAATCTCATAGTCGGAGGAATATGTATTTGGCATGAAGAAAGCAATAGCAATAAAACTGAACGATCATTATGCTAAGCTAATAGATGGGTCTTGTCCATCACATCATTCTCTAATGATGTGATCCCATTCATAAAATAACAACACATGTCTATGGTTAGGAAACTTAACCATCTTTGATTAACGAGCTAGTCTAATAGAGGCTTACTAGGGACATGGTGTTTTGTCTATGTATCCACACATGTATCAAGTTTCCGGTTAATACAATTCTAGCATGAATAATAAAAAATTATCATGAATAAGAAAATATAGAATAACAACTTTATTATTGCCTTTAGGGCATATTTCCTTCAGTATCCCACTGGCACTAGGGTCAATAATCTAGATTAGATTGTAATGATTCTAACACCCATGGAGTCCTGGTGCTGATCATGTTTTGCTCGTGGAAGAGGCTTAGTCAATGGGTCTGCTACATTCAGATCTATATGTATTTTGCAGATCTCTATGTCTCCCTCCTTGACTAGATCACAGATGGAGTTGAAGTGTCTCTTGATGTGTTTGGTTTTTTTATGAAATCTAGATTCCTTCGCTAAGGCAATTGCTCCAGTATTGTCACAAAAGATTTTCATTGGACCCGATGCACTAGGTATTACACCTAGATCAGATATGAACTCCTTCATCCAGACTCCTTCATTTGTTGCTTCAGAAGCAGCTATGTACTCCGCTTCACACGTAGATCCCGCCATGATTCTCTGCTTGGAACTGCACCAACTGACAGCTCCACCATTCAATATAAATACATATTCGGTTTGTGACTTAGAGTCATCCGGATCAGTGTCAAAGCTAGCATCGACGTAACCATTTACGACAAGCTCTTTGTCACCTCCATAAATGAGAAACATATCCTTAGTCCTTTTCAGGTACTTTAGGATGTTGTTGACCACTGTCCAGTGATCCACTCCTGGATTAATTTGGTACCTCCCTCCTAAACTTATAGCAAGGCACACATCAAGTCTGGTACACAACATAGCATACATGATAGAACCTATGGCTGAGGCATAGGGAATGAATTTCATTTTCTGTCTATCTTCTGTAGTGGTCGGGCATTGAGTCCGACTCAGCTTCACACCTTGTAACACGGGCAAGAACCCTTTCTTTGACTGATCCATTTTGAACTTCTTCAAAACTTTATCAAGGTATGTACTTTGTGAAAGTCCTATTAAGCGTCTTGATCTATCTCTATAGATCTTGATGCCCAATATATAAGCAGTTTCACCGAGGTCTTTCATTCAAAACTTTTATTCAAGTACCCTTTTATGCTATGTAGAAATTCTATATCATTTCCAATCAACAATATGTCATCCACACATAATATTTGAAATGCTACAGATCTCCCACTCCCTTTCTTGTAAATACAGGTTCTCCGTAAGTCTGTATAAAACCATATGCTTTGATCACCTCATCAAAGCGTACATTCCAACTCTGAGATGCTTGCACGAGTCCATAAATGGATCGCTGGAGCTTGCACACTTTGTTAGCACCTTTAGGATCGACAAAACCTTCTAGTTGCATCATATACAACTCTTCTTTAAGAAATCCATTAAGGAATGCAGTTTTGACATCCATTTGCCAGATTTGATAATCATAAAATGTGGCAATTGCTAACATGATTCAGACAGACTTAAGCATCGCTACGGGTGAGAAAGTCTCATCGTAGTCAACTCCTTGAACTTGTCAAAAACCTTTTGCGAAGCTTCATAAACAGTAACATTACCATCAGCGTTTGTCTTATTCTTGAAGATCCATTTATTCTCTATGGGTCACCGATCATCGGGCAAATCCACCAAAGTCCATACTTTGTTCTCATACATGGATCCTATCTCAGATTTCATGGCCTCAAGCCATTTATCAGAATCTGGGCTCATCATAGCTTCTTCATAGTTCGTAGGTTCGTCCTGGTCAAGTAACATGACTTCCAGAACAGGATTACCATACCACTCTGGTGTGGATCGTGCTGTGGTTGACCTACAAGGTTCGGTAGTAACTTTATCTGAAGGTTCATGATCATCATCATTAGCTTCCTTTTTAGTTGGTGTAGGCATCACTGGAACGGATTTCTCGGATGAGCTACTTTCCAAATTGAGAAAAGGTACAATTACCTCATCAAGTTCTACTTTCCTCCCATTCACTTCTTTTGAGAGAAACTCCTTCTCTAGAAAGGTTCCATTCTTGGCAACAAAGATCTTGCCTTCGGATCTGTGGTAGAAGGTGCACTCAATTGTTTCCTTAAGGTATCCTATGAAGATGTACTTCTATGATTTGGGTTCGAGCTTAGCAGGCTGAAGCCTTTTCACATAAGCATCGCATCCCCAAACTTTAAGAACCGACAACTTCAGTTTATTGCCAAACCAAAGTTCATACGGTGTCGTCTCAACGGATTTTGACGGTGCCCTATATAACGTGAATGTCACTGTCTCTAATGCATAACCCCAAAATGATAGTGGTAAATCGGTATGAGACATCATAGATCGCACCATATCTAATAAAGTACGGTTATGACGTTCAGACACACCATTACACTATGGTGTTCTAGGTGGCATGAGTTGTGAAACTATTCTACATTGTTTTAAATGAAGGCAAAACTCGTAACTCAAATATTCACCTCCGCGATCAGATCGTAGAAACTTTATTTTCTTGTTACGATGATTCTCCACTTCACTCTGAAATTCTTTGAACTTTTCAAAGGTTTCGGACTTGTGTTTCATTAAGTAGATATACCCATATCTGCTCAAATCATCTGTAAAGGTCAGAAAATAACGATACCCGCCACGAGCATCAAGACACATTGGACCGCATACATTGGTATGTATTATTGTAACACCCCAAATTTTTAATTTGGAATGTTATACATAGGTCATCATTGCATATCATATTTTATTGCATTTTGGTTGATCCTAGAAATTCTAAGCAACTCAAGGACCCATGGAGAGGGTTGGGGATTTCGTTTATTTTCATATTTGAATTTTCTCAAATATTGAAAAGAGGATCATTTTGGTTTTAATCATTTTCTCTCCGAATATTCCAAATGTTAAAAATAAAAGAGAGGGGATAAAATGACTTCTCCAAAATAAAATAAATATTGGAGGAAAAATGTCAAAATAAAATATTTATTTTATTTGGACTTTTATCGCTATTTTATTTAAATTAGAAAAATATGCATGTTTTCAAAATTGCATTTTTAGGCTAAACAAATCTTCACTTTGTTCTAAATATTTTATTTGGACGGTGAAAATTGTTTTTGGCATTTTTAGAATTTTTTTTATATTTTACTAGGACTTTCCTATTTCGGCAGAATTATTTAGAAAAATGTTCCCCGTCCGACTAGGCCGAAGCCTAGCCGAGTAGGCCGGCCCACCAGCTCCGCCGCCTCCCTCCCGTGCCCGACCCGGACTCGGCAGAGTCCGAGCGAGCCACGCCGCCGGCCGCCCCTTCCCCAAGTCGGACCGCCCCGCCGCCCACTATAAGTACCCTCGCCCCGCCGCCACCTCCCCACCCCGTCTCAACCACCGCCGCCGCCGCCAACCACCGCCGCCCGTAGCACCGCCGCCTCGCGCCGTCGTCGCCCTGCATCGCCGCCGCTGCCCCTCGCCGCCACCCGGAGCCCCGCTGATGCCGCCCTACCCCGCCGAAGCATCGCCGAAGGGTAGCCGCCGTCGTCGCCGTTTTTTTCCCGGTTAACCGTTCTTTTTTTTAGAAAACCTAGATCTGTTTTTTTTAAATAGATCAGTTCGGTTTTTTTACGGATTAGTTATTTAGCGGACGTTCGTCCGTTCGTTCGTCTTAGTGAACGTTGTTCATCGATTAGGTTTTGTTAACGAATGTTCGTTCATTAGCCTGTTCGTCTCATTTTATTTTTCCAGGGTTTTTCTGCGATTATTTTCGATCGCGATTTCTGCCCTCATCTTCGATCTAGTATAACTTTTTGCTCGTTTATCCAAATTTGATGAAACCAGTGCCTAAACCTTCGTCTCGAAACCCTCTTTCTGTTTAACCAACTTGAACATGGTTTTGGTACTGTAAAATTTGACTTTAGTCCAGATTAGTAAATGAATCTTGTTTCGTTCATAGTTTGAGTTTTGTTGCTCTATTTGATTTGATTTTTTTTCAAACCGGAGTTCTTGAGTTGAAATTTCTGGTTAAATCTTATTATTTGAGTTTTACCTGTTCTTCTAGTTTGAGTGCTTATGTATGCTATTGTTTGTTTGCGATAGAATTCCCGGAGTGTGAAGCGTGCTGCTACGAGTCTCTAGGTTTTGCAGATCATCAGCAAGGCAAGTAACACTTTGATCATACCCCCTTATTACCCAGTTTTTATGCATTAGTTCAATCCTCAAACATTGCATGGTTAGGATCTGAATAACATGTGGGTTTGGGAAGTAGATGATGAGGTAGAACCTATTGCCCTTTTATTATCAAACCTTTGGGAGTTACTTCTACGTGTTGTTCTGAATTGCTATGCTATGCTCATAGACGTGGATTGGGTGAGTGTATCCATGATAGATGAGAGAATTGTTTTTAATGGTTAACTTAAGGTGGCTACTTAAATACTCATCTGGGTGGATTGGTTGCGGGCACATGGAGAATCCAGTGTTGTCCTAGGATATCCCGGAGTACCCGTGTGATCATCCTACGGTTTGCCACCCAGGCTCAAAGGGATCATAAGATATTTCATGCTAGAAACTTCCGTGTGCATCCACAAGCTATTATGGGCTCTAGCATAGTTGAGTAGGTTGCACGACCTCTTGCAGTGGTGGGCTAGCAGATGTAGGGGAAAGTAGGTGTAACTGTCCGCCCAGAGAAGTGAGTAAATGTTTCTGAAAGACTGTGTCTTGGTCATCCATTTCTCAAACATCATGTAGTGCAAGAAATCCAACGGAGGAGATCGAGTCTTGTGGGGAAAAGTGCGCAAACCTCTGCAGAGTGTACAAACTAATCATGGTTAGTTGTGTCCCCGGTTATGGACATCTTGAGTATCTGGTTCTTGGATTATCATGTTGATCTCATCACTCTAAATTAATTTGTTGGGTTATTATTACTGTTTAATTGGGATTGAGTTGGAGGAACCTTCTCAATGTTTAACAACCACCATGATAGTTAAATAAAATTTATTCCTTTGTTGTAGGGAAAAATTGGCTTTATGCAAAACTATTAACCATAGAGCTTTCCACCAGCCATATATGGATGTAGTGTTAGCATTTATTCTATTGATTACTCTTTGTGTTACATTGCCAGCATATTCCATGTGCTGACCCATTTTGGGCTGCAACATATCATGTTGCGGACTTTTCAGACGATGAGTAAGGTGCCATAGGTCGTTGTCGTTCACTGAGCGATGCCGTTGGAGTTGATGGACTCACTTTATCTTCCAAGCCTTCCACTGTTATCTTATTTTTAGATGGCCTTAAGCCATATTATTGTAATAAGTTCTCTTTTGAGACATTCAATGTAATAAGTGTGTGATTGAAACTCAGTTATAAATCCTCAAAGTACTGTGCGTGTCATTATTACCGATCCAAGGATGGCACTGATGCACAGAGATTAGACTGTTTGAGGTCTGGTTGCTACAAGATGGTTTCAGAGCACAAGCTGACTATAGGACACTACCACTAAGTTAAACCATAGGTCACTCTTCTCTACTCATTTCTGACTCCTCTCCCTTTTCCACTCTATAGGATGGCGGACTCAAGGAACAAGTTTACACAACAAGATGAAGACACTCCTTTCAGACGACACTTGAAGGAAGATACTAGGTACCTGAACATCGAAATACCAAGCTTCACCGGGACATGCATTGCCACTTTACCAGAAGAGGAGCGTTGGTTGATTCAAGTTCAAGTTCCAGGAAGAACATTCATGCCAGTCACTGAACCCATAGACTTTTCCTTTCATGCACCAACCTGGAGTCTAGGAAAAAGCATGGCAGCCCACATCGCCATGGGACGAACAGAAGTTTATCACAAGGATCTTAAGGACACTATCTACCAGATATGTGGGCGCCGAGATGAGCAATGGGAGATGATCAGCACCAGGAGGGACAGGTCCATTGCAGATTTCATCTAGGAGTTAAACCAGCACATTCGTCGCCAGGAGAACCAGATGTGTGCAAGCATGATAGACCTGAAGAAGGCAATGACCAGGATTATAGAGCTAGAAGAGGAACTCAAGTCTAGACGCGACGGATATGAGGAGGAAATGACGATACTAATGAAGAAGATTGACGACCTGACAAGGAAGCTAGGACTATTCATGGGAGACCCCGCGCCAGGAGATGACGACCATTCCAAGGACATACGTTCAGAGGACTACATCATCATCGACGACACTGATTATGACCCCGACAATAGTGATGATGACTACGTTGATGAAGCTGGAGCGGATATCATGGAGTCTTCCACCGATCAAAACTTCTAGTCGACCACCATATCAGTAGTAGTATTTTCCCATGTATATAATATAGTCCGAGCACTTTTTTAACGATAGTTAGACCGATTGTATGCTCTTGTTTGAATTGATTAGTGTGATATGATTGTGTTTGTCTCATGTGCATATGGGTAGCATTTTCCCTTTAGACCTCGTTCTATTATTATTTTTCTCACCTTTTCTAAACCCATCAGATGCCTCCGACACGTGACAATGGATTTGCTTTCCCACCAGAGCTCACTCAGTTGATCCAGCAGCAGAATACCTTGATGCAGCTACTAGTTCAGAATCAGAACCAAGGCAACAACAACAACAACAACAACAACAACAACCCACCACCACCACCACCTGTTGGTCACTTAGCCCGTTTTCTAAGGCTGAATTCGCCGGTGTTCTCTAGTAGCACCGAGCCGATTGTTGCAGATGATTGGCTCTGCCATATTGGAAGGGAGCTGACCACTGCAGGATGCACAGATGCGGAGAGAGTGCGTTTTTTCACACATCATCCTGATGGATCCGCAGCATCATGGTGGGAGAATTTTACAACCACTTACTGTTGGGGAACGTAGCAGAAATTCAAAATTTTCCTACGTGTCACCAAGATCTATCTATGGAGAAACTAGCAAACGAGGGAAGGAGAGTGCATCTACATACCCTTGTAGATCGTTAAGCGGAAGCGTTCAAGAGAACGGGGTTGAAGGAGTCGTACTCGTCGTGATCCAAATCACCGGAGATCCTAGTGCCGAACGGACGGCACCTCCGCGTTCAACACACGTACAGCCCGGTGACGTCTCCCATGCCTTGATCCAGCAAGGAGAGAGGGAGAGGTTGAGGAAGACTCCGTCCAGCAGCAGCACGACGGCGTGGTGGTGATGGAGGAGCGTGGCAATCCTGCAGGGCTTCGCCAAGCACTACTCAGGAGGAGGTGGAGTTGGAGAGGGGGAGGGCTGCGCCAGGGGCAAGGGTGAAGCTCCCATGCGCCTCCCCACTATATATAGGGGTGGAGGGGGCTGGTTTCTTGCCCTCCAAGTCCATTGGGGCGTTGGAAAGGTGGGAGGAAAGAAATCACATCATTTCCTTCCCCACCGATTGTTATCCCCCTTTTTAGGGATCTTGATCTTATCCCTTCGGGATATGATCTTATTCCTTCTAAGGGGGGATCTTGGTGCGCCTTGACCAGGGGTGTGGGGCCTTGCCCCCACTACCCACGTTCATGTGGGTCCCCCCATGCAGGTGGGCCCCACTCCGGAACCTTCTAGAACCTTCCCGGTACAATACCGAAAATCCCGAACATTTTCCGGTGGCCAAAATAGGACTTCCCATATATAAATCTTTACCTCCGGACCATTCCGGAACTCCTCGTGACGTCCGGGATCTCATCCGGGACTCCGAACAACATTCGGTAACCACGTATATCTATTCCTATAACCCTAGCATCATCGAACCTTAAGTGTGTAGACCCTACGGGTTCGGGAACCATGCAGACATGACCGAGACGTTCTCCGGTCAATAACCAACAGCGGGATCTGGATACCCATGTTGGCTCCCACATGTTCCACGATGATCTCATCGGATGAACCACGATGTCAAGGACTCAATCGATCCCGTATACAATTCCCTTTGTCTAGCGGTATTGTACTTGCCCGAGATTCGATCGTCGGTATCCCGATACCTTGTTCAATCTCGTTACCGGCAAGTCTCTTTACTCGTTCCGTAACACATCATCCCGTGATCAACCCCTTGGTCACATTGTGCACATTATGATGATGTCCTACCGAGTGGGCCCAGAGATACCTCTCCGTTTACACGGAGTGACAAATCCCAGTCTCGATTCGTGCCAACCCAACAGACACTTTCGGATATACCTGTAGTGCACCTTTATAGCCACCCAGTTACGTTGTGACGTTTGGTACACCCAAAGCATTCCTACGGTATCCGGGAGTTGCACAATCTCATGGTCTAAGGAAATGATACTTGACATTAGAAAAGCTTTAGCATACGAACTACGATCTTTGTGCTAGGCTTAGGATTGGGTCTTGTCCATCACATCATTCTCCTAATGATGTGATCCCGTTATCAACGACATCCAATGTCCATGGTCAGGAAACCGTAACCATCTATTGATCAACGAGCTAGTCAACTAGAGGCTTACTAGGGACATGGTGTTGTCTATGTACCCACACATGTATCTGAGTTTCCTATCAATACAATTATAGCATGGATAATAAACGATTATCATGAACAAGGAAATATAATAATAACTAATTTATTATTGCCTCTAGGGCATATTTCCAACAGTCTCCCACTTGCACTAGAGTCAATAATCTAGTTCACATCGTCATGTGATTAACGCTGATAGGTCACATCGCCATGTGACCAACATCCAAAGAGTTTACTAGTGTCTGTAAACTAGTTCACATCATCATGTGATTAAGACTCAATGAGTTCTCAGGTTTGATCATGTTTTGCTTGTGAGAGAGGTTTTTAGTCATCGGGTCTGAACCTTTCAGATCCGTGTGTGCTTTGCAAATTTCTAGGTCATATTGTAAACGCTGCTTCCACGCTCCACTTGGATCTATTCCAAATGGTTGCTCCACTATACGTATCCGGTTTGCTACTCAGAGTCACTCGGATAGGTGTTAAAGCTTGCATCGACGTAACCCCTTACGCCGAACTCTTTATTACCTCCATAATCGAGAAACATGTCCTTATTTACTCCAAGGACAATTATTGACCGCTGTCCAATGATCCATTCCTGGATCATTCTTGTACCCCTTGACTGACTCATGGCAAGGCACACTTCCGGTGCGGTACACAGCATGGCATACTATAGAGCCTATGTCTGAAGCATAGGGGACGACCTTCGTCCTTTCTCTCTTTTCTGCCGTGGTCGAGCTTTAACTCTTAACTTCATACCTTACATCTCAGGCAAGAACTCCTTCTTTGACTGATCCATCTTGAACACCTTCAAGATCATGTCAAGGTATGTGCTCATTTGAAAGTATTATTAAGCATTTTGATCTATCCTTATAGATCTCGATGCTCAATGTTCAAGTAGCTTAATCCAGGTTTTCTATTGAAAAACATCTTTCAAATAACCCTATATGCTTTCCAGAAATTCTACATCATTTCTGATCATCAATATGTCAACAACATACACTCATCAGAAATTCTATAGTGCTCCCACTCACTTCTTTGGAAATACAAGTTTCTCATAAACTTGGTATAGACCCAAAATCTTTGATCATCTCATCAAAGCGTATATTCCAACTCCGAGATGCTTACTCCAGTCCTTAGAAGGATAGCTGGAGCTTCGCATACTTGTTAGCATCTTTCAGGATTGACAAAACCTTCTGGTTGTATCACATACAACCTTTCCTCATGTATAACGTCGAGGAAACAATGTTTTGACATCCTATCTGCAAGATTTCATCAATCATGCAGTAACTGCTAATCCAATTCCAACAGACTCTTAGCATCGCTACGAGTGAGAAAACCTCACCGTAATCAACTCCTTGAACTTGTCGGAAAACATCTTAACGACAAGTCGAGCTTTCTTAATGGTAATTCTTACCATCATTGTCTGTCTTCCTTTTTTAAAATCCATCCGTACCCAATGGCCTTACGACCATCAAGTATTTCTTCCAAAGTCATGGATCCGTTCTCGGATTTTATGGCCTCGAGCCATTCGTCGGAATCCGGGCCCACCATCGCTTCTCCATAGCTCGTAGGTTCATTGTTGTCTAGCAACATGACCTCTAAGACAGGATTGCGTACCACTCTGAAGTACTACGCATCCTTGTCATCCTACGAGGTACGTTAGTGACTTGATCCGAAACTTCATGATCACTATCATAAGCTTCTACTTCAATTGGTGTAGGTGCCATGGGAACAACTTCCTGTGCCCTGCTACACACTAGTTGAAGTGACGGTTCATTAACCTCATCAAGTCTCCACCATCCTCCCACTCAATTCTTTCGAGAGAAACTTTTCCTCGAGAAAGGACCTGTTTCTAGAAACAATTACTTTTGCTTCCGGATCTGAGACAGGAGGTATACCCAACCATTTTGGGTATCCTATGAAGATGTATTTATCCGTTTTGGGTTCGAGCTTATCACGATGAAACCTTTTCACATAAGCATCGCAGCCCCAAACTTTTAAGAAACGACAACTTAGGTTTCTCCAAACCATAGTTCAAACAGTGTCGTCTCAACGGAATTACGTGGTGCCCTATTAAAGTGAGTGCGGTTGTCTCTAATGCCTAACCCATGAACGATAGTGGTAATTCGATAAGAGACATCATGGTACGCACCATATCCAATAGGGTGCAACTATGATGTTCGGACACACCATCACACTATGGTGTTCCAGGCGGTATTAATTGTAAAACAATTTCCACAGTGTCTTAATTGCGTGCCAAAGCTCGTAACTCAGATACTCATCTCTATGATCATATCATAGACATTTTATCCTCTTGTCACAATGATCTTTAACTTCACTCTGAAATTACTTGAACCATTCAATAATTCAGACTTGTGTTTCATCAAGTAAATATATTCAACATCTACTCGAATCATCTGTGAAGTCAGAACATAACGATATTCACTGCATGCCTCAGCACTCATTGGACTGCACACATCAAAATGTGTTACTTCCAACAGGTTGCTACCTTGTTCCATCTTACTAAAACTGAGGCTTTTCAGTCATCTTGCCCATGTGGTATGATTTGCATATCTCAAGTGATTCAAAATCAAGTGAGTCCAAATGATCCATCTGCATGGAGTTTCTTCATGCGTATGCACCAATAGACATGGTTTTCATGTCTCAAACTTTTCAAAAACGAGTGAGTCCAAAGATCCATCAACATGGAGCTTCTTCATGCGTTTTATACCAATATGACTTACATGGCAGTGCCACAAGTACGTGGTACTATCATTACTATCTTATATCTTTTGGCATGAAAATGTGTATCACTACGATCGAGATTCAATAAACCATTCTTTTAGGTGCAAGACCATCGAAGGTATTATTCAAATAAATAGAGTAACCATTATTCTCCTTAAATGAATAACCGTATTGCGATAGACATAATCCAATCATGTCTATGCTCAACGCAAACACCAAATGATAATTATTCTGGTTTAATACTAATCTTGATGGTAGAGGGAGCGTGCGATGTTTGATCACATCAAAATTGGAAACACTTCCAACACATATCGTCAGCTCTCCTTTAGCTAGTCTCCGTTTATTCCGTAGCCTTTTATTTCGAGTTACTAACACTTAGCAACCGAACCGGTATCTAATACCCTGGTGCTACTAGGAGTACTAGTAAAATACACAATAACTTAATGTATATCCAATATACTTCTATCGACCTTGCCAGCCTTCTTATCTACCAAGTATCTAGGGTAATTCTGCTCCAGTGGCTGTTCCCCTTATTGCAGAAGCACTTAGTCTCGGGTTTGGGTTCAACCTTGGGTTTCTTCACTGGAGCAGCAACTGATTTGCCGTTTCATGAAGTGTCCCTTCTTGCCCTTGCCCTTCTTGAAACTAGTGGTTTCACCAACCATCAACAATTGATGCTCCTTCTTGATTTTTACTTTCGCGATGTCAAACAACGCGAATACCTCAAGGATCATCATCTCTATCCTTGATATGTTATAGTTCATCACGAAGCTCTAGCAGCTTGGTGGCAATGACTTTGGAGAAACATCACTATCTCATCTGGAAGATCAACTCCCACTCGATTCAAGTGATTGTTGTACTCAGACAATCTGAGCACAAGCTCAACGATTGAGCTTTTCTCCCTTAGTTTGTAGGCTAAGAAAATCGTCGGAGGTCTCATACCTCTTGACGTGGGCACGAGCCTGAAATCCTAATTTCAGCCCTCGAAACATCTCATATGTTCCGCGACATTTCGAAAACGTCTTTCGTGCCTCAACTCTAAACCGTTTAACTGAACTATCACGTAGTTATCAAGACGTGTATGTCCGATGTTCGCAACATCCACAAACGACGTTTGGGGTTCAGCACACTGAGCGGTGCATTAAGGACATAAGCTTTCTACTGTCCGCATAATCGCTACTTTCAACTTTCAACTATATTTTCTCTAGGAACATATCTAAACAGTGGAACTAAAGCGCGAGCTTACGACATAATTTGCAAAAGGTCTTTTGACTATGTTCAAGATAATTAAGTTCATCTTATGAACTCCCACTCAGATAGACATCCCTCTGGTCATCTAAGTGATTACATGATCCGAGTCAACTAGGCCGTGTCCGATCATCACGTGAGACGGACTAGTCATCATCGGTGAACATCTTCATGTTGATCGTATCTACTATACGACTCATGCTCGACCTTTCGGTCTCTGTGTTCCGAGGCCATGTCTGTACATGCTAGGCTCGTCAAGTTAACCCTAAGTGTTTCGCGTGTGTAAATCTGTCTTACACCCGTTGTATGTGAACGTAAGAATCCATCACACCCGATCATCACGTGGTGCTTAGAAGCGACGAACTTTAGCAACGGTGCACAGTTAGGGGAGAACACTTCTTGAAATTGTTGTAAGGGATCATCTTATTTACTACCGTCGTTCTAAGTAAACAAGATGCATAAACATAATAAACATCACATGCAATTATATAGTAGTGACATGATATGGCCAATATCATATAGCTCCATTGATCTCCATCTTCGGGGCTCCATGATCATCATCGTCACCGGCATGACACCATGATCTCCATCATCATCATGTCTTCATGAAGTTGTCTCGCCAACTATTACTTCTACTACTATGGCTACCGGTTAGCAATAAAGTAAAGTAATTACATGGCGTTGTTTAATGACACGCAGGTCATACAATAAATAAAGACAACTCCTATGGCTCCTGCCGGTTGTCATACTCATCGACATGCAAGTCGTGAATCCTATTACAAGAACATGATCAATCTCATACATCACATATCATTCATCACATTCTTCTTGGCCATATCACATCACATAGCATACCCTGCAAAAACAAGTTAGACGTCCTCTAATTGTTGTTTGCATGTTTTACGTGGCTGCTATGGGTTTCTAGCAAGAACGTTTCTTACCTACGCAAAACCACAACGTGATATGCCAATTGCTATTTACCCTTCATAAGGACCCTTTTCATCGAATCCGTTCCGACTAAAGTGGGAGAGACTGGCACCCGCTAGCCACCTTATGCACCAAGTGCATGTCAGTCGGTGGAACCTGTCTCACGTAAGAGTACGTGTAAGGTCGGTCCGGGCCGCTTCATCCCACAATACCGTCGAAACAAGATTGGACTAGTAACGGTAAGCATATTGAACAACATCAACGCCCACAACTACTTTGTGTTCTACTCGTGCAAAGAATCTACGCAATAGACCTAGCTCATGATGCCACTGTTGGGGAACGTAGCAGAAATTCAAAATTTTCCTACGTGTCACCAAGATCTATCTATGGAGAAACTAGCAACGAGGGAAGGAGAGTGCATCTACATACCCTTGTAGATCGCTAAGCGGAAGCGTTCAAGAGAACGGGGTTGAAGGAGTCGTACTCGTCGTGATCCAAATCACCGGAGATCCTAGTGCCGAACGGACGGCACCTCCGCGTTCAACACACGTACAGCCCGGTGACGTCTCCCATGCCTTGATCCAGCAAGGAGAGAGGGAGAGGTTGAGGAAGACTCCGTCCAGCAGTAGCACGACGGCGTGGTGGTGATGGAGGAGCGTGGCAATCCTGCAGGGCTTCGCCAAGCACTACTCAGGAGGAGGTGGAGTTGGAGAGGGGGAGGGCTGCACCAGGGGCAAGGGTGAAGCTCCCATGCGCCTCCCCACTATATATAGGGGTGGAGGGGCTGGTTTCTTGCCCTCCAAGTCCATTGGGGCGTTGGAAAAGGTGGGAGGAAAGAAATCACATCATTTCCTTCCCCACCGATTGTTATCCCCCTTTTTTAGGGATCTTGATCTTATCCCTTCGGGATATGATCTTATTCCTTCTAAGGGGGGATCTTGGTGCGCCTTGACCAGGGGTGTGGGGCCTTGCCCCCACTACCCACGTTCATGTGGGTCCCCCCATGCAGGTGGGCCCCACTCCGGAACCTTCTAGAACCTTCCCGGTACAATACCAAAAAATCCCGAACATTTTCCGGTGGCCAAAATAGGACTTCCCATATATAAATCTTTACCTCCGGACCATTCCGGAACTCCTCGTGACGTCTAGGATCTCATCCGGGACTCCGAACAACATTCGGTAACCACGTATATTAGTTCCCTATAACCCTAGCATCATCGAACCTTAAGTGTGTAGACCCTACGGGTTCGGGAACCATGCAGACATGACCGAGACGTTCTCCGGTCAATAACCAACAGCGGGATCTGGATACCCATGTTGGCTCCCACATGTTCCACGATGATCTCATCGGATGAACCACGATGTCAAGGACTCAATCGATCCCGTATACAATTCCCTTTGTCTAACGGTATTGTACTTGCCCGAGATTCGATCGTCGGTATACCGATACCTTGTTCAATCTCATTACCGTCAAGTCTCTTTACTCGTTCCATAACACATCATCCCGTGATCAACCCCTTGGTCACATTGTGCACATTACGATGATGTCCTACTGAGTGGGCCCTGCCAACCCAACAGACACTTTCGGATATACCTGTAGTGCACCTTTATAGCCACCCAGTTACGTTGTGATGTTTGGTACACCCAAAGCATTCCTACGGTATCCGGGAGTTGCACAATCTCATGGTCTAAGGAAATGATACTTGACATTAGAAAAGCTTTAGCATACGAACTACGATCTTTGTGCTAGGCTTAGGATTGGGTCTTGTCCATCACATCATTCTCCTAATGATGTGATCCCGTTATCAATGACATCCAATGTCCATGGTCAGGAAACCGTAACCATCTATTGATCAACGAGCTAGTCAACTAGAGGCTTACTAGGGACATGGTGTTGTCTATGTACCCACACATGTATCTGAGTTTCCTATCAATACAATTATAGCATGGATAATAAACGATTATCATGAACAAGGAAATATAATAATAACTAATTTATTATTGCCTCTAGGGCATATTTCCAACACTTACCCCATTGGCACTGTTACATGTGACCAGTTTCAGCAGGCTTTCCGCACTGCCCATGTCTCAGCAGGAGCTATGAACATGAAGAAGCGCGAGTTTCGCAACTTGTGCCAAGGAGGACACACAATGGGCCAGTATGTGGATGAGTTTAGTAAGTTAGCATGTTATGCCCCTGATGACGTAGCTACAGATGCTGCTAAGCAGGAGAAGTTTCTGGAAGGATTGAATGATGAGCTGACCATGCAGTTGATGGTGGCAACATTCAACAACTACCAGGAGTTGGTAGATAGAGCTCTTATGATTGAAGGGAAGCAGCAACAGATAGATAGCCGGAAGAGGAAGTATGGACAAGGGAAGTACAATTCAGGAGCTCAGTAGAGACCCCGTTTTACCCCGAACTTGGGAGGACACATTCACCATAACCATGGAGGCCATAATTCCAATGGAGGAAGTACGCATAACCATAGTGGACCCAAGAATGGGAATGGGAATGGAGGAAGCATCGGCCAGAACCGTTCCAACCCAGCAACACCCGCTAAGAAGGATCTAAGTCACATTACTTGTTTCAAGTGCGGGAAGAATGGACATTACGCCACTGAGTGTTCTGAAGCAAAGAATGGAAATGGCAATGGAAGCCCTGGGAAGAATCCCAACCCTTTCAACAGGGGACAAGTGAACCACGTTAGCGTGGAGGAGGTTGAAGAGCAGCCAGATGCAGTTATAGGTAAGTTTTTGGTTAAGTCATTTACTGCAACCATTCTTTTTGACACTGATGCATCACATTCATACATATCAAGGGGGTTTGTGGATAAGTATAAGTGGCCCACCAAAGTTCTTAGGACACCTATGTTAGTAAGCTCGCCAGGAGCGGAGCATATGGCAAGCCAAGGATGTTTTCAGATGCCATTGACCATAGGTAGGCATGTTTTCCCCTTGGATCTAATAATTCTGGAGTCGCAAGGTTTGAACGTGATTTTGGGTATGGATTGGTTATCAATGTATGGAGGAAACATCGATTGCGCCAGTAAGTCAATTATGCTCACCACCCCAGAAGGAAGAAGGAACAAGTATGTATGCCGAAGAGGACTCAAGTGAATTCCTTATCAGGAGTTGTACAGGAGGAAGTACTAGTGGTGAAGGATTACCCCGACGTATTTCCAGAGGAGTTGCCAGGCATGCCATCGGATAGAGACATTGAGTTTTTTATTGAGCTTTTGCCAGGCACCGGGCCAATATCAAAGAGCCCGTATCGGATGCTTGCAAAGGATTTAGAAGAAATTAAGAAGCAGATTAAGAAGTTACTGCATAAAGGTTATATTCGACCAAGTTCATCACCTTGGGAGCTCCATTACTTCTAGTGGAGAAGAAGGATGGATCATTAAGGATGGTTGTTGATTATCATGCGTTGAATGAAGTAACAATCAAGAACAAGTACCCACTGCCAATGATCAATAATTTGTTTGACCAGTTGCAAGGAGCTAAGGTTTTCTCTAAAATCGATCTGCGATTAGGATACCATCAGCTAAAGATTCTAGAGCAAAATATACCTAAGACAACTTTTACCACAAGGTACGGGCTATATGAGTATATCATTATGTCATTTGGTCTGACTAACGCGCCTGCCTATTTCATGAACATGATGAACAAGGTGTTTATGGAGTTTTTGGATAAGTTCATCGTGGTGTTCATTGTTGATATATTGGTCTACTTGAATAATGAAGAGGAGCATGAGGAGAATTTGTGTTTGGTTCTTGAGAAGCTCAGGGAACATCAGCTATATGCCAAGTTCAGCAAGTGTGAGTTTTGGTTGAAGGAAGTTGGATTTCTCGGACATGTTATATCTGGAGAAGGAATAGCGGTAGACCCCACAAAGGTTGTTTCTGTGACTAAATGGGTAGCACCCACATCAGTTGGAGAGATCAGGAGTTTTCTTGGACTCGTAGGTTATTACCGAAGGTTCATTCATAATTTCTCCAGGATTGCAAAGCCCATGACAGAGTTGTTGAACAAGGACACCCAGTTCAAATGGACTGAGGAATGTGAAGCCAGTTTTCAGGAGTTGAAGAAACATTTTGTTACAGCCCCAGTGTTGATTCTTCTAGATCAACAGAAGGATTATCAAGTGTATTGTGACGCTTCACGTCGAGGACTTGGAGCAGTAGTTATGCAGGAGGGAAGAGTTGTTTCATATGCCTCACGATAGCTTAATCCTCATGAGTTGAATTATGCTACACATGATTTGGAGTTAGCAGCCGCAGTGCATGCGTTGAAGACATGGAGACATTTTCTCATCGGAAACCATTGTGAGGTATACACGGATCACAAGAGTTTGAAATATATCTTCATGCAGAAGGAGTTGAACCTCAGGCAAAGGAGATGGTTGGAGCTTATTAAGGATTATGATATGAAATTGCACTATCATCCCGAAAAAGCTAATGTAGTAGCAGATGCGTTGAGTCGTAAGAGTTATGTTAATATGCTCATGATCGAAGGATTACCCAAGGAGTTAGCAGAGGATCTTCGTGAGCTATGTTTGGAAATAGTTCCGAGAGGTTATGTAGCAGCATTGGAAATTCATTCCACTTTGATGGATAAAATCAGAGAAGCCCAGAAGACTGATAAGGAGATTGCCGATATAAAGGAAAGGATGAGCAAAGGAAAGGCTAAAGGATTTCGTGAGTATGAGCACGATACCTTACGGTTTGAGGATCGTGTATATGTGCCTAATGACCCCGAGATCAGGAAGTTGATTCTGCAGGAGGCCCATGATTCGCCATATTCAATTCACCCAGGAAACACTAAGATGTATCTGGATTTGAAGGAAAGTTTCTGGTGGACCGGAATGAAGAAGGATATTGCTGAGTTAAGGCAGAGCATCATAAGCCAGCAGGATTGCTACAACCATTGCCGATACCCGGATGGAAGTGGGAGAAGCTTGGCACGGATTTTATCATGGGATTGCCCAGGACTCGTTCAGGCTATGACTCGATATGGGTTGTAGTCGATCGGTTGACGAAAGCAGCTCATTTCATCCTAGTGAAGACCACTTATACAAGTGCGAAGTTGGCAAAGATATACATGACCAGGATCCTATGTCTGCATGGAGTTCTGAGGACCATTGTATCAGATAGAGAAACCCATTTTACCTCAAAGTTCTAGAATCAGTTGCATGAGACTTTGGGTACTAGGCTAGAGTTCAGTACAGTCTTTCATCCACAGATAGATGGACAGACCGAGAGAGTCAATCAGATTCTGTAAGACATGTTGCGAGCTTGTGCGCTAGATTATGG
This sequence comes from Triticum aestivum, assembly GCF_018294505.1. Lineage (NCBI taxonomy): Eukaryota > Viridiplantae > Streptophyta > Magnoliopsida > Poales > Poaceae > Triticum > Triticum aestivum. Next base: position 502,037,294 of record NC_057801.1, on the reverse strand, counting down.
ATCTAGTTGGGACGACAATTTGCCGTACGCAGAGTTCTCTTATAACAACAGCTATCAAGCCAGTTTGAAGATGGCCCCTTTCAAAGCCTTGTACGGAAGGAGGTGCAGGACACCATTGTTGTGGGATGAAGTTGGTGACTGTCTGTTGTTTGGACCAGATTTGATTAAGGAATCTGAAGAGAAGGTTAAACTGATTCGCGGCAGACTCAAGGTAGCCCAGTCTAGGCAGAAGAGTTATGCGGATTCTCAATGCAAGGAGATGGTTTACAAAGTCAGAGACAGAGTATACCTTCGTGTGTCCCCACTTCGAGGAGTTAAGCATTTTGGAGTTAAGGGAAAGTTAGCACCACGTTTTGTGGGACCACACAAACTCTTGGAACGTATGGGAGAAGTTGCTTACAATCTGGAATTGCCAGAGGGATTATCAGGAGTTCACAATGTGTTTCACGTTTCCCAGTTGAAGAAGTGCCACACAGAGATGGTCAATATTCCTCTGAGAGATACCGTGCCCCTGGAAGTGATTCAGTTGGATAGTGATTTGACCTACGAGGAAAAACCAGTGAAGATTCTCGAGTTTGCCAGCCGACTCACATGCAACAAGGTTATCAATTTTGCAAATTTCAGTGGAGCCACCATACCGAGGATGAAGCCACCTGGGAACAAGAGGAAGACCTACGGAAGGACCACCTGCACCTATTTTCTAGCCAACCCGAATCTCGAGGGCGAGATTCATCTTAAGGGGGGTAGGTTTGTAACATCCCAAATTTTCAATTTGGAATGTTATACATAGGTCATCATTGCATATCATATTTTATTGCATTTGGTTGATCCTAGAAATTCTAAGCAACTCAAGGACCCATGGAGAGACTTGGGGATTTCGTTTATTTTCATATTTGAATTTCCTCAAATATTGAAAACAGGATCATTTTGGTTTTAATCATTTTCTCTCCAAATATTTCAAATGTTAAAAATAAAAGAGAGGGGATAAAATGACTTCTCCAAAATAAAAGAAATATTGGAGGAAAAATGTTAAAAATCAAATATTTATTTTATTTGGACTTTTATGGCTATTTTATTTGAATTAGAAAAATATGCATGTTTTCAAAGTTGCATTTTTAGGCCACAAAAATTTTCTCTCTGAAGCCCAGCCGAGCAGGTCGGCCCACCCAGCACCGCCGCCTCCCTCCCGTGCCCGACCCAAACTCGCCGGAGTCCGAGCGAGCCACGCCACCGCCGACCGCCCCTTCCCCAAGTCGGACTGCCCCGCTGCCCCCTATAAGTACCACCACCCCGCCGCCACCTCTCCACCCCGTCCCAAGCACCGCCGCCGCCACCAACCACCGCCACCCGAGCCGCCGCCGCAAGCCGCCGTCGCACGTAGCGTCACCGCCCCGCGCCGCCGTCGCCCTGCGTCACCGCCGCCGCCCCATGCCGCCAGCCGGAGCCCCACCGTCGCCGCCTTCCCCGCCGGAGCATCGCCGGAGGTAGCCGCCGCCGTCGCTGTTTTTTTTCTCGGTTAACCGTTCATTTTTTTAGAAAACCTAGATCTGTTTTTTTAAATAGATGGGTTCAGGTTTTTTTCGGTTTAGTTATTTAGCGGACGTTCGTCCGTTCGTTCGTCTTATCAAACGCCATTCACCGGTTAGGTTCTATTAACGAATGTTCGTTCATTAGTCTATTCGTCTCGTTTTATTTTTCCAGGGTTTTTCTGTGATTACTTTTGATCGCAATTTCTGCCCTGATCTTCGATCTAGTATAACTTTTTGCTCGTTTATCCAAATTAGATGAAACCAGTGCCTAAATCTTCGTCTCAAAGCCCTCTTTCTGTTTAACCAAGTTGAACATGGTTTTGGTACTGTAAAATTTGACTTTAGTCCAGATTAGTAAATGAATCTTGTTTCATTCATAGTTTGAGTTTCGTTAGCCCATTTGATTTGATTTTTTTTTGCAAACCGGAGTTCTTCAGTTGAACTTTCTGGTTAGATCTTCTCATTTTAGTTTTACCCATGCTTCTAGTTTGAGTGCTTATGTATGCTATTGTTTGTTTGCGATAGAATTCCCGGAGTGCAAAGCGTGCTGCTAAGAGTCTCTAGGTTTTGCGGATCATCAGCAAGGCAAGTAACACTTTGATCATACCCCTCTATTACCCAGTTTTTATGCATTAGTTCAATCCTCAAACATTTCATGGTTAGGATCTGAATAACATGTGGGTTTGGGAAGTAGATGATGAGGTAGAACATATTGCCCTTTTATTATCAAACCTTTGGGAGTTACTTCTACATGTAGTTCAGGATTGCTATGCTATGCTTGTAGACGTTGATTGGGTGAGTGTATCCATGACAGATGTAAGAATTGTTTTTAATTGTTAACTTAAGGTGGCTACTTAAATACACATATGGGTGGATTGGTTGCAGGCACCTGGAGAATCCAGTGTTGTCCTAGGATATCCCGGAGTACCTGTGTGATCATCCTACGGTTCGCCACCGAGGCTCAAAGGGATCATAAGATATTTCATGCTAGAAACTTCCATGTGCATCCACAAGCTATTATGGGCTCTAGCATAGTTGAGTAGGTTGCATGACCTCTTTCAGTGGTGGGCTAGCAGATGTAGGGGAAAGTAGATATAACTGTCCGCCCAGAGTAGAGAGTAAATGTTTCTGAAAGACTATGTCTTGGTCATCCGTTTCTCAAACATAATGTAGTGCGAGAAATCCAACAGAGGAGATCGAATCTTGTGGGGAGAAGTGCGCAAACCTCTGTAGAGTGTACAAACTAATCATGGTTAGCCGTGTCCCCGGTTATGGACATCTTGAGTATCTGGTTCTTGGATTATCATGTTGATCTCATCACTCTAAATTAATTTGTAGGGTTATTATTACTATTTAATTGGGATTGAGTTGGAGTAACCTTCCCAATGTTTAACAACCACCATGATAGTTAAATAAAATTTATTCCTTTGTTGTAGGGAAAAATTGGCTTTATGCAAAACTATTAACCATAAAGCTTTCCACCAGCCATATATGCATGTAGTGTTAGCATTTATTCTATTCATTACTCTTTGTGTTATATTGCCAGCATATTCCATGTGCTGACCCGTTTCGGGCTGCAACATTCATGTTGCAGACTTTTCAGACGACGAGTAAGGTGCCATAGGTCGTTGTCATTCACTCAGCTATGTTGTTGGAGTTGATGGACTCACTTTATCTTCCAAGCCTTCCGTTGTTATCTAATTTTTGATGGCCTTAAGCCATATTATTGTAATAAGTTCTCTTTTGAGACATTCGATGTAATAAGTGTGTGATTGGAACTCTGTTATAAATCCTCAAGTACTGTATGTGTCAGCATTACCGATCCATGGATGACACTGATGCATAGAGACTAGACTGTTTGAGGTCTGGTCGCTACAATTATTTCCAGTAAGTCATTGGCTCGCTCCATTGTTCAGAAGAACGGAGTTTTAGTAATCTTGCCCATGAGTCATGGTTCACAAGTATCAAATGATTCATAATCAAGTGATTCCAAAATTCCATCCGCATGGAGTTTGTTCATGCGCTTTCTACCAATACGACCCAAACGGCAGTTCCACAAATATGTTGCACTATCATTATCAACTTTGCATCTTTTGGCATCAATATTATGAATATGTGTATCACCACAATCAAGATACAACATAAATAGACCACTCTTCAAGGGTGCATGACCATAAAAGATATTACTCATTTAAATAGAATAACCATTATTCTCTGATTTAAATGAATAACCGTCTCGCACTAAACAAGATCCAGATATAATGTTCATGCTCAACGCTGGCACCAAATAACAATTATTTAGGTCTGAAGGTAGATGTAGAGGTACCGTGCCGACGGCAATCACATCGACCTTGGAACCAATCCCGGCGCGCATCGTCACCTCGTCCTTAGCCAATGTTCATTTAGTCCGTAGTCATTGTTTCGAGTTACAAATATGAGCAACCGAACCGTTATCAAATACCCAGGCACTACTATGAGAATTAGTAAGGTACACATCAATAACACATATATCAAATATACCTTTGTTCACTTTGCCATCTTTCTTATCCGCCAAATACTTGGGGCAGTTCTGCTTCTAGTGATCAGTCCCTTTGCAGTAGAAGCACTCAGTTTCAAGCTTGGGTCCAGCTTTGTGCTTCTTCCCGGGAGTGGCAACTTGCTTGCTATTCTTCTTGAAGTTCGCTTTCTTTCCCTTGCCTTTTTTCTTGAATCTAGTGGTCTTGTTATCAACACTTGATGCTCCTTCTTGATTTCTACCTTTGCAGCTTTGAGCATTGCAAAGTGCTTGGGAATAGTCTTTTCCATCCCTTGCATATTATAGTTCATTGCGAAGCCTTTGTAGCTTGGTGGCAGTGATTGGAGAACTTTGTCAATGACAGAATCATCTGGAAGATTAACTCCTAGCTGAGTCAAGTGATTATGATATTCAGACATTCTGAGTATGTGTTCACTGACAGAACTATTCTCCTCCACCTTGCAGCTATAGAACTTGCTGGAGACTTCATATATCTCAACTCGAGCATTTGCTTCAAATATTAACTTCCACTCCTGGAACATCTCATTTGGTCTGTGACATTCAAAACATCTTTGAAATCCGGATTCTAAGCCATAAATCATGGCACACTGAACTATCGAGTAGTCATCAGATTGAGCTTGCCAGATTTCATGACATCAACATCTGCTCCTGCAGCAAGCCTTTCACCTAGCAGTGAATCAAGGACATAATTCTACTATACAACAATGAGGATAATCCTCAAGTTACGGACCCAGTCTGTGTAGTTGGTACCATCATCTTTCAACTTAGCTTTCTCTAGGAACACATTAAAATTTAAAGGAATGGTAGCACGGGCTATTGATCTACAACATAGATATGCAAAAACTATCAGGACTAAGTTCATGATAAATTAAGTTCAATTAATCATATTACTTAAGACCTCCCACTTAGATAGACATCCCTCAAGTCATATAAATGATATGTGATCCAAATCTACTAAACCATGTACGATCATCACGTGAGATGGAGTAGTCATCAATGGTGAACATCTCTATGTTGATCATATCTACTATATGATTCACATTCGACCTTCCGGTCTCCAGTGTTCCGACGCCATGTCTATACATGCTAGGCTCGTCAAGTTTAACCCGAGTATTCCGCATGTGCAAAATTGTCTTGCACCCGTTGTATGTGAATGTAGAGCCTATCACACCCGATCATCACGTGGTGTTTCAGCATGAAGAACTGTCGCAATGGTGCATACTTGGGGAGAACACTTATACCTTGAAATTTGGTTAAGAGATCATCTTATAATGCTACCGACGTACTAAGCAAAATAAGATGCATAAAGATAAACATCACATGCAATCAAAATAAGTGACATGATATGGCCATCATCATCTTGTGCTTTTGATCTCCATCTTCAAAGCATTGTCATGATCTCCATAATCACCGGCTCGACACCATGATCTCCATCCTAGCTCCATGGTAGTCTCGCCAACTATTGCTTCTACAACTATCGCTGCCACTTAGTGATAAAGTAAAGCAATTACATGGTGTTTGCATTTCATACAATAAAGCGACAACCATAAGGCTCCTGCGAGTTGCCGATAACTTTTACAAAACATGAGCATCTCGTACAATAACGTACATCACATCATGTCTTGACCATATCACATAACAACATGCCCTGCAAAAACAAGTTAGATGTCCTCTACTTTGTTGCTGCAAGTTTTACATGGATGCTATGGGCTTCTAGCAAGAACCGTTCTTACATACAGCACAAAACCACAACAGTGATTTATCAAGTTTGCTGTTTTAACCTTCAACAAGGACCGGCCGCAGTCAAATTCGATTCAACTAAAGTTGGAGAAATAGACACCCGCCAGCCACCTTTATGCAAAACTAGTTGCATGTCTGTCGGTGGAACCGGTCTCATGAACGTGGTCATGTAAGGTTGGTCTGGGCCGCTTCATCCAATAACACCGCTGAATCAAAATAAGACATTGGTGGTAAGCAGTATGACGATCACCGCCCACAACTCTTTGTGTTCTACTTGTCCATATCATCTACGCATAGACCTGGCCCGGATGACACTGTTGGGGAACATAGCATGCAATTTCAAAAAAAATCCTACGCTCACGCAAGATCTATCTAGGAGATGCAAAGCAATGAGAGGCGGAGAGTGTGTCTACGTACCCTCGTAGACCAAAAGCGGAAGCGTTTAGCAACGCAGTTGATGTAGTCGAACTTCTTCTCATTCCGACCAATCAAGTACCGAACGTACAACACCTTCGAGTTATGCACATGTTCAGCTCGATGACGTCCCTCGAACTCTTGATCCACAAGAGTGTCGAGGAAGTAGATGAGTTACGTCAGCACGATGACGTGGTGACGTTGATGGTGAAGTTATCCATGCAGGGCTTCGCCTAAGCACTACGAGAATATTACTGGAGGCGTAAACTGTGGAGGGGGGCACCGCACACGGCTAACAATTGTTGGTGTCTGTTCTAGGCGCCACCTCCCCATGTATATATATGTGGGAGGGGGAGGGGAGGAGCCTTGGGGTGTCCCAAGTAGGAGGAATCCTACTTGGACCCCCAGTCCAATTCGCCCCCCCCCTCCTTTTACCGAAAGGGGAAAAAGCAAAGAGGGAAGGAGGAAGGAAAGGGGGGCGAACCCCCTACTCCTTCTCCTATTCGGCCTCCTTCCTTAGGGGGGCACACCTTGTGGGATAGTGTGCTCCCCTCCTATGGCCCATATGTTGGGGAACGCAGTAATTTCAAAAAAATCCTACGACTACGCAAGATCTATCTAGGTGATGCATAGCAACGAGAGGGGAGAGTGTATCCACGTACCCTCGTAGACCGAAAGCGGAAGCATTATGATAACGCGGTTGATGTAGTTGCACGTCTTCATGATCCGACCGATCCTAGCACCGAAGGTATGGCACCTCCACGATCTGCACATGCTCAGCTCGGTGACGCCCCATGAACTCTAGATCCAGCTGACGTTAAGGGAGAGTTTCGTCAGCACGATGGAGTGATGACGGTGATGATGAAGTTACCGGCGTAGGGCTTCGCCTAAGCACTACGACAATATGACCGAAATGGAAATCTATGGAGGGGGGAACCGCACACGGCTAAAACAATCAATCAACTTGTGTGTTCTAGGGTGCCCCCCTGCCCCCGTATATAAAGGAGCAAGGGGAGGGGCCCAGCAGCCTCATAAGGTGTGCCCAAGGGGGGAATCCTTCTCCTACTAGGAGTAGGTTCCTCCTTTCCTAGTCTAACTAGGAGGGAAAGGAAAGAGGAGGAGGGGAGAAGGAAAGAGGGGGCGGCCCCCCAAGCCCTAAACCAATTCCGTTTGGGCCTGGGGGCGCACCCCACAACTCCCTTGCTGCCCTCTATTTCCACTAAGGCCCATGAAGGTCCACTGACCCCCGGGGGGGTTCCGGTAACCTCCCGATACTCCGGTAAATGCCCGAACTCATCCGAAACTATTCTGGTATCCAAACATAACCTTCCAATATATCAATCTTCATGTCTCGACCATTTTAAGACTCCTCGTCATGTCCGTGTTCACATCCGGGACTAAGAACTACCTTCGATACATCAAAACACATCGTCGGTGTCAAAACCGGCGGATCTCGGGTAGGGGGTCCCGAACTGTGCGTCTAGGCGGATGGTAACAGGAGACAAGGGACACGATGTTTTACCCAGGTTAGGGCCCTCTTGATGGAGGTAAAACCCTACGTCCTGCTTGATTAATATTGATGATATGTGTTACAAGAGTGGATCTACCACGAGATCAAGGAGGCTAAACCCTAGAAGCTAGCCTATGGTATGATTGTTCTTCGTCCTATGGACTAAAGCCATCCGGTTTATATAGACACCGGAGAGGGCTAGGGTTACACAAACTCAGTTACAATGGTAGGAAATCTACATATCCGTATCGCCAAGCTTGCCTTCCACGCCAAGGAAAGTCCCATCCGGACACGGGACGAAGTCTTCAATCTTGTATCTTCATAGTCTTGGAGTCCGGCCGATGATGATAGTTCGGCTATCCGGACACCCCCTAGTCCGGAACTCCCTCAGTAGCCCCTGAACCAGGCTTCAATGACGACGAGTCCGGCGCGCATGTTGTCTTCGGCATTGCAAGGCGGGTTCTTCCTCCGAATAATTTATAGAAGATTGTGAACACCAGGATAGTGTCCGGCTCTGCAAAAATAAATTCCACGTACCACCGTAGAGAGAATAATATTACACAAGTTCAATCTGCTGACGTATTTTGTGGCGTGACGTCACACCATTACCAAGCCTTTACTCGAATTGTTTTTATTGTTCCACCTCCGCGCGTTTAGCGAGGCGGTTTCCTTGGCACGTCTTGTCGAAGCAGAGATCGTGTTCCCCTTATTCCGGGATTCCCATCAATACGGACATGGGTAACCCAACCGCACCCATTGCCATGCCCCCTCCATCGAAGGCGGGTTCCAAACGGTCACGGGGACGGCTCTTGGTATTCTCCCTCTTTATAATGAGACCAAGGCCCGTTCTTTTCCTCCAATCCTCTATCGAATCCACCCCTCACCCCGAGTTCCAACACCCAAGGCTCCATATTCGGGTACCTTCGATCTTCGACAATGTCCGGCCCCGACCTGCGAGGCCAGTGGATGCCCTCCTCCGTCACGGAAGAGGACGTGCTAAAGCTAAGGGACGCCAGGTACTTAACCTACGAGATTTCGCATAGGCTGCCTGCCCAAGGGAAAGTTATTCCTACTCCCGAGCTTGGCGAGAGCGTCGTATTCGTGTCTCACCTCCGTCAGGGTTTAAGCGTCCCGACGGATCCCTTCGTGAGGGGGCTCATGTTTCACTATGGGCTGGAATTCCATGACTTGGCTCCAGAGTCTATCCTCCACATCTCATCATTCATTGTCGTCTACGAAGCCTTCCTCCGCACTACCCCTCACTTCGGCTTGTGGCTCAAAACCTTCAACGTGGAGCCGAAGATGATTGAGGGGCGTCAGGCAGAGTGCGGCGGGGCGGTTATAAGTAAGAGGGCCGATGCTCCATGGCCCGAGGGCTCTTTTCAGGAGGAGCTCGGCTTGTGGCAACAGGAGTGGTTCTATATCACCGCTCCCAGGGGCAGCAGGCAGAGGCTGCCGCCCGTCTTCCGCTCGGGCCCTCCACAGCGGCTGACGTCATGGGTCAACAAGGGGCGCGACTGGGGGCCGTCCAAGGACGTTCCCCTGTTGCAGGACCGGATTCGAGGCCTCCAAGAAAGGGAGATCAATCTGGCCGTAGTGGTACAGGTTATGTTGATCCGGCGCCTACTGCCCTGCAAACGTCGCCCCCTCCGCCTGTGGGAATTTAATCCGGAGGGGCCACGAGCTCTTCAACACTTCATGGGTTTGACACCCGCGGAGATGTACAAACTGTTCTTCGGATCGCAAGAGATGCGTCCGGAATTGACCGAGGATGCTGGCCTAAGCTGCAATCGCCCGGATACTCAAGTAAGTAGCCCTGTGTCCGGACACATCGTCCATTTATTTACTGTGGGTTTGCCTTTTAACCAGCTATCCCTTGGACAGGAGTGGATAGCGCAAGCAAAACTGATACGGTGTCCGGCCCCCCTCCCTGAGACCACGCAGGATCCCGTGTTAATCAAGATGTTAGAGGTTGCACCTTCGGAGGAGGGCGAAGGAGGACACAAGGGATCTACCACCTCAGCCACGGAGGCTTTCAGTAAGGGAGGAATCGAGAGTCCCTCCTTCCAGGGAGAGAAGAGGACCGCTTCCGAAGACCCGGAGGCCAAGGCCTCAAAGCGGGGAAAGAAATCTGTACCGGAAGGTCCCGTGCCGGGAAGAGCCCCGGCCGAACTGTCTCCTCGGAGGAATCAGCCCTCTAGCGAGCCGTAAGTAAAAAGGGGGAATTTTGTAATAGTGGACATCCCTGTTTAATTTCTAAGGGTAACCGAAGTTTTCACCTTGTAGTTTGCATCTCAGCCCATCTCAGCACAGCTCATCTTCGGGAGACCTTCGTTCGGAGATGATGGAGAGCGAAATGCCTCCATCTGCCGCCCCATCGGGCGAGGCGGACGACCCTGAGGTATCGTTGCGGAGGGTCTCCCCGATTCCGGCGGGGCCAGAGAGTTCGGCACCAATTGGAGTACGGCCGGTGGAGCTGCAGGATTTGCTTAAGAGGGCGTCCATCTCAGAAGATCACCGCACATTAATGGGTATGGTGATTGAGAGGATCTCGTCCGCCGAAAGCGGGTTGTGTGAGGCCATCGGAAGTTTGCTGACGGGATTTGAGGTACGCAAAAAATGACATACCTTTTGACAGTTTTGCACATGAAGTGCGCCCTGTATAGATAGTAGCCCCTAAGACTTGGTATGCTGTCGAAAGCGACAGCGTGCCGAGGATCATAATCTCAGTTATAGATTGTCGCCTTTCCTATGCAGGTGGCGGAACGTTCGGTGGCCAGCCGGACTGATGGATTTGCCGAGCTGAAGAGGCAACTCGACGTTGCGGATGCGGACATCTCGCTGGTCAATAAACGACTCGATGAGTCACAAGGTATGTGGTTGCTCTGCGGTCGCCTAGTAAGGGAGCTGACGCCCATTCCTTACAATTTGTATGCCTGATGCAGATAGTGCTGCTGCTGTGGAAGGCCTCCGAGCAGAACTTGCTCGGGCCAAGGAGCAAGCCAGAAAAAGCGAGGCGGCTGCCTCGAAGGCAGCGGAAGAGCTAGAAGCCGAGAAGGCTGCTCACTGCCGAAGCAGGGAGGAGATGGCCGGAATGGCCACGAAATTAAAAGTTGCTACCGACCGCCTAGAGGTTCTTGAAGGAGAACGCCGAGCGGAGCAAGAGGACCTGAAGAAGGCCGACGCCGAAGCCAAGGATGCCCGTAGTGCGATGCGGGCTATGAAGGAGGAACTGCGTCAGGTCGGAGACATTGTGGCTGGAAAGCCCTTTATGCTGCGTAGGAAGTTCACGGATCCGAAGTATGCTCAGCTGGGCCGATTGTACGGTGCGGAGGATCCTTATCTGGACTTGGCGGCGAGTGCGGCGGACGCAGTCGTGCACTTTCGAAGCCAGGAGGATCATGAAATGGAAGAGCTTTTCTGGTCTCAATTCCATAGTCCGGAGCGTCCACTTCCGTTGAGTGATCGGCTGGTTGAGTGGGCTGAGCTGAATAGATTGTCCGGACTTGCCATGACGGATGTGGTCGCTCATCTGTGGCCGAAAAGGCCCAAGCCGAAGAGTTATTTTGGCTTGTTGCAGCAATTCCTTGGGGCGGTGCCGCATATTGGGGCGATGAAGCGGTCGGCATGCATAGAAGGTGCACGGATGGCTCTCGCCCGTGGTAAGACATACTGGGCGGAGATGGATGCCACCGCTGTTGCATCCCGGGGTTCGGACAAAAGCCGATTCCCCACCGAGCACTATTTTGAGGAAGTCCTGCAGGGCGCTCGTATAATAGAGTCACAGTGCTCGAAAGATGTTATGTTTGAATGACATGTATGATTTCTGAGATCATGTTTATAATGCAATAACTTTTTATACTTGTGTGTTCAAGTATTGAACTATCTCCTGTGCGGCCGTATATGTATGAATAACCTGAAAGTTGCAGTCTTTGGCTTCAGCCCCCACGCACATGGTGCGGGGGTGTTTGCAAAAAGAAAAGCGCTTTTTCACACTTAATCCAACGTCTTGGTCCTTTTAGGGAGGTGATAGCGTAGCAAACTAGGCAACCGGACTATAATGCTTTATCACTTTCACTTAGCCATAGGAGCTCGAATGTGGGGCTACTATATAGCCCCTAGCGGCACCGCTCCTCTCCGAACTTCGGGGCGCGTATGTGCCTGACCGGGAAGCGGTCCTTCATCAAAGCGGAGGAATTCTAAACATTCCAATGGTCGATCGAGTGGTTGACCAGTCTCTCGCTATATCATGACAGTCAGTTTTCGGCTTTCTCTACTGAGGTGCTCGCCCGGCCGAACCGGGGCACAATCGCAGTAGTTCTCCTGGTGCCGCGTTAGCCGATGATACGGAACGTAAGGCAGCAAAACACAGGAGCCGGGCAAACCCAACATTTGACCAAAGACATGATTCGGAGCTGATGCATATAAGGCCTAACTCGAGACGCCGAACACTCCCTGAGGTGTTCGGTCTTTATGATACCGGGCAGAACAATGCCCTAAGCCCCTAGTGTCCAGGTTCAGGCGGGAACTTCTGACGCGGCCGATGCCAAAACGCCAGCCTCCTCCTCGGTTATGGTAGGAAACTAGGGGATGTGTACCAACAAGAGACAGTAAGAAAGGTTGACGCAGGGTCTTAATCTGAAAAGAATCCTTGCAACGGGTCCCTGTTGCACGTCTGCGCCTGTGTCTCCGTTGTGCTGTATCCTGGACGGGTGTAGCACGTGCTTCATCTGTAAAAGAGAAGGACTTAGTTTCCAATAAATATCGTGCAGAGGTTGTATAAAAATAGAATAAAAGGAAGAAAATTGAGCTTTATTGGCTCTCATCATTTATACACGCAGCCCCTTATAAAGGGGATATGCGGCTGGGAAGCCCCTTGCCGGACTCGCCTAACCATGTCCGAGGTCTGAATGACCTATTTTTAGGGGCTTTGACCCGCAAGGTCTGATTAGTGTGTGGCTGTTGAGGCAGTCTCACGTTCTCCGTGGTCGAGGAACACTCGGAGTTACTTTTTAATGAAATTATGCCACTTTGACCGGGCATTTTTAAGCGTAAAAAACGCGTAATGTGGTATTGCGTTAGGGCTGGCGAAAGTTGCACGCCCCAGTAGTGCTTAAGGGCTACTGTTTGAATGGGGTGATGGATAGTGAGCTTTTCGCGACGGAGGTTGTCGGATGAACCGAACACAACCTCTAGTGGTACAGAGCCTGTATAATTGGCTTAAAGGCCTGGCGTCACTCCTTTGAAGGAAGTGCTGCTATAGCGAATTTTGGTATGGTCTATCCCCATTCTGCGGGCGGTGTCCTGGTATTGCAGATGTCGTGTTGTCTTTTCATGTTATCACATGAAGTGAGTTCACTGTTTTGACTTCTAGTGGGAAAGTCTTCTGTTTTCCGGAGTGCGGCTTTTGGGTTTCGTCACTTTCGCTTGGTGTGTCGAGCCCCTTGTGTTCGGCATTAAGTCGGCCGGACTGTTTGAAGACCCAACAATCTCTGTGGGTATGGTTTGCAGGCTTCCCGGAGGTACCATGTAGTTGACATAGTCTGTCCAGAATCTTATTTAGGTTGGATAGCTCGTCACTGTTGTCCTTGAGGGGCAGTGTTTTGTTGTTCGGCTAAGAGCTTTTGAATCCGGCGTTGACCGCCATACTATTCCGGCCATTTTCCTTATTCCGGCGCTGATCTTTTCTGCGTCGTGATTTCCCATTTCCATCCCTAACTTCGGATGTACTCGGGTCGCTGGTGCTGCACCTAGCCAGCCAGCTGTCTTCCCCCGCGCAAAAGCGGGTCATGAGGCTTGTTAGTGCGGCCATTGTTCTTGGTTTTTCCTGGCCAAGGTGTCTGGCAAGCCATTCGTCTCGGACGTTGTGTTTAAAGGCTGCTAAGGCTTCAGCGTCCGGACAATCGACTATTTGGTTCTTTTTAGTGAGGAACCTATTCCAGAATTTGTGTGCTGACTCTCCGGGCTGTTGAGTTATGTGACTTAAATCGTCTACATCCGGAGGACGAACATAGGTCCCCTGAAAATTTGCTCGAAACGCATCCTCAAGCTCTTCCCAACTTCCAATGGTATTTTCTGGGAGGCTTTTAAGCCAATGCCGAGCTAGCCCTTTGAGCTTGAGGGGTAGGTATTTTATGGCATGGAGATCGTCTCTTCTGGCCATATGTATGTGTAGGATGTAATCCTCAATCCAGACTCCGGGGTCTGTTGTTCCGTCATATGCTTCTATGTTTACGGGTTTGAATCCCGCTGGAAATCCATGATCCAGTACCTCATCGGTGAAACATAGTGGGTGTGCGGCGCCCCTGTATTTGGGTGTGCCATTGTCTTCAAATGCTCGGCGGGTTATGTTGCTTCCTGGAGTCTTCTTGTTTTGCCCATAAATAGACCTGACTGGGTCGTCCTTTTTCCGAGGGTCTTTATGCTGATCGTGTGCCGGCTTGTGTGCGGCGCCCCTTGTTGCTCTTGGCCTATCATCTGGTCGTCTATCCGGCCAGGCGGCTTCTTTCTTTTTTGACTGCTAGGGCTCTAAGGCCTCCTCGTCAAATTCGGGGAACAACTTGCGCTTCGGGTAGCTCTTTGTCTGGTGACTAGCGCCATGTTTATCTGCGTTGTTGAGTACTTTGCTCCATCTCATTCTAAGTGCGTCCTCCGCTGTTTTGAGCTTCTGCTTTTGCTTCTTCAAACTTCTTGCAGTGGCGACGAGCCTTTTATGAAGATTCGTTTGCTCTGGTGATGTGAGATCATCTTTGTCGGGGATGGGTTGTTTGTCCCGTTCATGTCCGGCTGGCTGCTTGTTGACATGTGTGTCGTCCACCGCTTCGCCCTGCTCTAGGGCCGGGTCCGTATGGGTGCCGTTTTTATCGAGGCCGGTCTTCGGGCGGCGCTTGCGTCACCTTTTTGGTTGTTTGTTGGGGGAGTTGTCCTTTGCCACGTCCCGTTTTTCCTCATTATTGCTTCCTCTTGGTGTATCCACCATGTATACGTCGTGAGTTGGGGTGGCTTTCCCGTGCCCGGTAGGCGCTGGTTCTTGATCGTCTCCGGCATCGTCGTCCATACCGTCGATGTCTTCGGAGTCATTGTTTAGCATGTCGGTTAGATCGTCGACAGTGGCTATTAATTGGGTGGTGGGTGGGCTTTGAATTTCTTCGTCGTCTGCATCCCAACTGTCCTGGCCGCAGTCCGGCCAGGGCTCTCCTAATAACGAGAGATACTTTAGCGAACTTAAGATGTCACCGAAAGGTGAGCGTTGAAAGATATCCGCTGCGGTGAACTCCATGATCGGTGCCCAATCGGATTCGATCAGAGGGGGCGCGGGAGGTTTGGAGTCCGGCAAGGAGTCCGGCGCCTCGGAGTCACGAGCTTCATGAGGGACAAGGTCATTGTTCGGCTCCATTGCCGTAGAGGTTGCAGCCCTCGAGGCGGTGTCTAGCCATCCGTCCTCGATCTGCGCAGCCGTCTCCGAATTGAAGATCGGAGCGGGTTCGAGTGCGGCCTCCAGGGTACTGTCCGGCTGTAGAGCTAAATCATGCTCGCCGTGACAGCGTGGCATGCTCGGCTGTGGCTTGAATCCATCGAGGATCAAGTCCCCGCGGATGTCTGCCGTGAAGTTCAAACTTCCTAATCTGACTTGACGGCCAGGGGCGTAGCTTTCAATCTGCTCCAGACGGCCAAGCGAGTTGGCCCGCAGTGCAAAGCCGCCGAATATGAAGATCTGTCCGGGGAGAAAGGTCTCACCCTGGACTGCATTGTTGATGATGGTCAAAGAAGCCATCGAGCCTATCGGTGACTACACAGAGGAACTCTCAATGAAAGCACCAACGTCAGTGTCAAAACCGGCTGATCTCAGGTAGGGGGTCCCGAACTGTGCATCTAGGCGGATGGTAACAGGAGACAATGGACATGATGTTTTACCCAGGTTCGGGCCCTCTTGATGGAGGTAAAACCCTACGTCCTACTTGATTAATATTGATGATATGTGTTACAAGAGTGGATCTACCACGAGATCAAGGAGGCTAAACCCTAGAAGCTAGCCTATGGTATGATCGTTCTTCATCCTATGGACTAAAGCCATCCGGTTTATATAGACACCGGAGAGGGCTAGGGTTACACAGAGTCGCTTACAATGGTAGAAAATCTACATATCCGTATCGCCAAGCTTGCCTTCCACGCCAAGGAAAGTCCCATCCGGACACGGGACGAAGTCTTCAATCTACATATCCGTACAGACATAGAGAAAGTCCCCATGAAGCTTGGTAGTCTGATGTTCAAATACATAGTGACTTCCTTCAAGTGGCGTCCGAAAGGGGTGTCGTCATTCGGCTGAGTGAACTTGTTCTTGGGATCTGCCATCTATAGAGTAGAAAGAGAGGAGAATTAGAAATGGGTAGATAAGAGAAATCCTATGGCTCATTCTAGTGGTTGCGTCCTACAGTCGGCGTGTGCTCTGATACCAACTTGTAGCGACCAGATCTCAAACGGTCAAGTATCTGTGCATCAGTGTCATCCCTGGATCGGTAATGCTGACATGCACAGTACTCGAGGAATTATAACAGAGTTTCAATCACACACTTATTACATCGAGTCCTCATAAAGAGTATGATTACACAAAATATCATGGCTGAAGGCCATCTAAACTAAATAATTGCGGAAGCTTCGAAGGTAAATGAGTCCATCAACTCCAACGGCATAGCTGAGTGCAAAACAAAGACCTATCGCACCTTATTCATCATGTGAGTAGTCTGCAGCATGAGACATTGCAGCCATGTAGGTCAGCACATTGAATATGCTGGCAGAGTTACACTGTAAAGCAATGAAATGCAAGAACTACATCTACATGCAATATTTGGCTGGTGGAGGTTGTAAGTTTATGATTTTGCATAAAGCTAGTTTTTCCCTACAACAAAGGAATAATTTTATTTAACTACTCCCAAGTTTCCCATTATTTGAGAAGGCAACCCCAACTCAAATCCCAATTCAAAGTATCATCATTAACCCAATAAGTTCATTAAGTAAAGTGATGAGATCAAATCAATAATTCAAGTACCAGATACTCAAGATGTCCATAACCGGGGACACGGCTAACCATGATTAGTTTATACACTCTGCAGAGGTTTGCGCACTTTTCCCCACAAGACTCGACCGCATCCATGATTGGATGATCGAGACATAGCCTTTCTGAAGCATTAACTCTCTACTCCGGGCAGACCGGTACACCTACTTTCCCCTACATCTTCTAGTCCACCTCTTCAAGAGCTCACGCAACTTACACAACTATGCCAGAGCCCATAATGGCTTGTGGCTACAAACGGAAGTTTCTAGCATGAATAATCTTATGATCCCTTTGAGCCTGGGTGGCATTCCATAGGATAATTACACGGGTACTCCGGGATTTCCAAAAACAGGCAACATTAGGTTCCCCAGGTGCCTCAACCAATCCACCCAGATGTATAATTAAGTTGCCACCTTAATGTTATCCATGATTAAAATAACGCTCAAACTTCCATGTGCGAATCACGATCCAATCCCCGTCTACGAGCATTGCTAAGCAATAAATAAGCATAATGTATATTCCTAGGGTGATCAAAAGGTATTAGGTTCCTACCTCAAGTACTACAACCAAACCACATGTTCCCAATCCTACTCATGCAAATATTTGAGGGGTAATACTAATGCATAGTAAAAATTGGGTATAGAAGAGTATGATCAAAGTGTAACTTGCCTTGCTACCGATCTGCAAACTCTAGAGATTCATAGTAACAAGCTTCACACTCCGAGTAATCTAGTGTAGACAAACAATAGCATACATAAGCAATCACTCAAAAGAAACACGAGAAAAACTCCGAGAAAAGATCCAAATAGAACACGAAACAAGCAAGTAGCTTAAGCTAACAAAAGTGAAACCTAACAACAATATTATCATGTGAATTAGATCTTAACAGTAGGTACATGTCAATAGCTACGATTTGCAAAAAGATTCAACTCAAAGGGAGCAACGAAACTCAAAATACGAACGAAACAAGATCATTTACTAATCTGGACTAAACTCAAATTTTAGAGTACCAAAGTCATGTTCAAGTTGGTTAACTGGAAATAACAGAACGATACGAACATTTAGGTGCTGGTTTCATCTAATTTGGATAAACGAGTAAAACGTTATGCTAGTTTAAAGATCAGGGGCTAATCGCGATAAAACTATTCATGGATAGGTCCCTGGCCGAAAATAAAAATAAAAATAAAAAACCTAACGAACGAACATTCACTACGAAACCCCAACGAACGAAAACGTTTGCTACCGCGGATTAACAGACGATCCTCCGCTAATTAGAACCGAATGGAAAACCGAGGGAAAAACCCTAAAAAAACTAAACTGGAGAAAACTGAGGGAAAAACCGGATCGGGTTTTTACTGATTAACCGAAAGAAGTCGTCGGCAGTGACGATGGCGGGATCCGGCGAGACAGCACGATGGCAGCGGCAACGGGGCGGTGCTTGGAGGCGGCGGCGCAGCAGCAGCAGGCGGAGGAGTGGGCAGGCCCTTCTTGTCAATCATATTCTTGATGCAGTTCTGAAGTCCGGTCAGCTCCGCAGGCTCGCCCCAGGTCAGGCCCTTCTTTTCCCAGGAGGTTAGCCACACGGGAATTCTGGATCAGAATTCGGGGGCCGCCGCCCAGTTGGCGTCGCGTGGCTCGGTGATGTAGAACCACCCCGATTGCCACCCTTTCACGGTCTCCGCGAAGGAGCCATCAAGCCAGGTGACGTTGGGCATCTTGCCCACCATGGCGCCTCCGCACTCCGCTTGTTGGCTGCTCACGATCTTCGGCTTCACGCACAAAATTCGTAGCCACAAGCCGAAGTGAGGCTTGATATGGAGGAAGGCCTCACACACGACGATGAACGCCGAGATGTTGAGGACGAAGTTTGGGGCTAGATCATGGAAGTCCAGCCCATAGTAAAACATAAGCCCGCGAACGCAGGGATGAAGTGGAAATCCCAATCCATGGATGAAGTGGGCAAGGAACACGACCCTCTCAGCGGGTCCCGGAGTCGGAATGATCTGCCCTGCATCCGGCAGCCGGTGCACAATATCTGCGGCCAAGTATCCGGCCGCCCGGAGCTTCGTGATATGCTCCTCCTTCACGGTGGAGGCCACCCACTTGTCCCCTGCTGCGGACATGTTTGTCTGTGCGCAGAAGGTGTGAACTAGGGTGCTGGAGCTCGAGGGTACGAGAATGGATAAGCAGAGGAGGAAGAAGGCGTGGGTAAAAATGGGGAAATCCTTATCCCTTTATAGAGGCGACGAAAACAGTGCGCCTCCCTACTTGCCTGTTCAAGATCGCTTATTTCCCAAGCGTCGCGATTGACGGTGCGGTTGGGTTACCCATGCCTGCATTCATGGGAATCCCGTGATAAGGGGACATGATCTCTGCTTCGACAAGACGTGTCGAGGAAACCACCTCGCAATATGCGCTGTGGCTGGTTGTGGAAAAATGGTTCGAATAATGACTCGACCGTAGTGTCATATCACGTCGTCTGTAGTTGTTAGCAGACTACATTTGTGGAATATCACACTCTCTACGGTGGTATGTGAAGATCATCTTGCGAATCCTGACACGATTTAAGTGCTCGATAATTACTTTGGAGTATTCGGAGATGGAACCCGCCTTGCAATGTCAAAGATAAACTGCGCGCCGGACTCATCGTCATTGAAGCCTGGTTCAGGGGCTACTGAGGGAGTCCTGGATTAGGGGGTATCTGGACAGCCGGACTATATACTTTGGCCGGACTGATGGACCGTGAAGATACAAGACTCAAGACTTCGTCCCGTGTCCGGATGGGACTCTCATTTGCATGGAAGACAAGCTTGGCGATCCGGATATTAGATTTCCTTCTTTGTAACCGACTCTGTGTAAACCCTAGCCCCCTCCGATGTCTATATAAACCGGAGGGTTCGGTCTGTATAGGGACAATCACAACAATCATAATCATCATAGGCTAGCTTCTAGGGTTTAGCCTCTACGATCTCGTGGTAGATCAACTCTTGTAATACTCATATCATCAAGATAAATCAAGGAGGAAGTAGGGTTTTACCTCCATCGAGAGGGCCTGAACCTGGGTAAAACATTGTGTCCCTTACCTCATGTTACCATTAGCCTTAGACGCACAGATCGGGACCCCCTACCCGAGATCCGCCGGTTTTGACACTGACACTAGCCTCCTCCGGTGTCTATATAAACCGGAGGGCTTAGTCCGTAGGACAAGAACAATCTTAATCATAGGCTAGCTCCGAGGGTTTAGCCTCTATGATCTCGTGGTAGATCAACTCTTGTAATACTCATATCATCGAGATCAATCAAGCAGGAAGTAGGGTTTTACCTCCATTGAGAGGGCCCGAACCTGGGTAAAACATCGTGTCCACTGCCTCCTATTACCCTTAGCCTTAGACGCATAGTTCGGGACCCCTTACCCAAGATCCGCCGGTTTTGACACCGACATTGGTGCTTTCATTGAGAGTTCCACTGTGTCGTCACCGTAAGGCTTGATGGCTCCTTCAATCATCAACAACATGGCCTAGGGTGAGACTTTTCTCCCTGGACTGATCATCGTGTTCGGCGGCTTTGTACTACAGGTCAACTCGCTTGGACACCTGGAGCTGATCGACAGCTACGCCCCTAGCCATCAGGTCAGGTTTGGAAACTTGAATTGCATGGCCGACATCCGCGGAGACTTGATCTTCGACAAATTTGGGACTTCGTCAGGAGCGCCGAATGGTCACGACAGGCACGACTTGGATCTACCGTCGGATAGCATTCGGGATATCGCACCTGCAGCAGCCCTGGACCTAAATTCGGGGCAGAGCGCGTCGTCCGAGGATGGGTGGATGGACCCCGCCATGGAGGCCGCATACTCATCAGCGTTGGAGCCGAACACAGACTCCACCTCTAAGGAAATATGTGTCGCCAGACCCTCGGACTTGTTTCTGGCTGAAGGTCCAGGACCGCGTGCATCCGTGCCCATCGAAGCCGATTGGGCACCAATCATGGAATTCACCACCGCGAATATCTTCCAGCACCCACCCTTTGGGGACGTGCTAAACTCTTTAAGGTCTCTCTCTTTGTCAGAGGACTCTTGGCCGAACTATGTCCGGCTCGAGGGGGATTCGGACGGCGAAGAAAATCTCTGCCCACCCACCACCAACTTAATAGCCGCTGTCGATGACCTAACAGACATGCTTGACTTCGACTCCGACGATGCCGATGGTATGGACGTCAGCGCAGGGGACGATTTGGAACCACCTCCCACGGGGCACTGGACTGCCACCTCATCATATGATATATATACATGGTGGACATGCCTAAGGAGGACAACAGCGACAAAAAGGACACAACGGAGGATACACCCCCCGGACAAAAGCCAAAATGACGGCGCAGGCACCTCTCCAAGTCAGCCACAGTAAAAATAGCGATAACAGCGCTAGAAATATTGACACCCCAGTCAACTCCAAAGGCAACAACGACTATATGGACTCAGCGATGGAGCAGGATGAGCCAGGTCACGCCGAACACAGCCCGGAGCAGACGCCCGATCACAGCGATCCCGAGGGATGAACCCAACAACCTGCCTCCAGAGAGGAGGACAGTCCGGACGACGATGCATTCATCATCCCGGAAAAACGTCTGGAACAAGATAACCTCCGTAGAAGGCTGATGGCCACTGCGAGGAGACTAAAGAAGCAAAAGCAAAGGCTTAAGGCCACGCAGGCTATGCTCAACCGCAGGTGGAAAAAAGTGCTAGACACCAAAGAAAAATATGGCGACGATCGCCATACAAAGAGCTACCCAAAGCGCAAACTACTGCCTGAATTCGATGATGAAGTCGTAGAGCCCATTCCGCCGAAGAACAATACGGCCAATCGGCCGGACCAACCACTTCACGACCGTGATAGAGCAGCTACTGGTGATGCACATGATTTACGGCAGCTCCTGAACAGAAAGGCCGGCGCGACCAGGTCCATCTATGGATCTAGAGGACCTGCTCCGACGCGGGATTATGGTCACCAAGACGATCACACTGATCGAATACCAGTTCGGAATCAACGCCGGACACAACACCAGTCGACAGCATGCCATGACATGTCCAGATACAGAGGGGCGGTGCACCCTCTGTGCTTCACCAATGAAGTGCTGGATCACGAATTTCCACAGGGATTCAAACCCGTGAACATAGAGGCATACGACGAAACGACAGACCCTGGGGTCTGGATTGAGGATTTTATCCTTCATATCCACATGGCTCGTGGGGATGACCTCCACGCCATCATATATCTCCCCCTCAAGCTGAAAGGGCAAGCTCGGCACTGGTTGAAAAGCCTCCCCGAAAATTAAATCGGAAGTTGGGAGGAACTTGAGGACGCTTTCAGGGCCAATTTTCAAGGGACTTATGTCCGACCTCCAGACACAGACGATTTAAGTCACATAATACAACAGCCCAGAGAGTCGGCCCATAAGCTTTGGAACAGATTTCTCACCAAGAAGAATCAAATTGTCGATTGTCCGGATGCCGAAGCCCTAGCGGCCTTCCAGCACAGTATCCGGGACGAATGGCTTGCCAGACACCTCGGCCAAGAAAAGCTGAGGACAATGGCAGCCTTAACAAGCCTTATGACCCGCTTCTGCGCGGGCGAGGACAATTGGTTGGCCCGTAGAGGCACCAGTGACCCAGGCACATCCAAAATTAGGGATGGCAACGGAAAGCCACGGCGCAATAAAAACAAGCGTCGAAACAAGGAAGACAGTCCGGACAACACGGCGGTCAACACCGGATTCAGGGGCTCTCGACCCGGTCAATGAAAGAAGCCATTTAAAGGCAGCAAAGAGGGACCATCCAGCTTGAACAAAGTCCTGGATAGATTGTGCCAAATTCATGGCACTCCCGAAAAACCCGCGAATCACACTCACAGAGAATGTTGGGTCTTCAAGCAGGCAGGCAAGTTAAATGCCAAACACAAGGGAAGGGAAACACCAAGTGAAGACGAGGATGAGCCTCGCCAGCCGAACACTGGGGGACAGAAAAATTCCCACCAGAAGTCAAAACAGTAAACATGATCTATGCGACTCACATACCAAAGAGAAGGCGCAAACGCGCACTCAGAGACGTATACGCTGTAGAGCCCGTCACCCCCAAATTCAACCCCTGGTCGGCCTGCCCGATCGCCTTCGATCACAGGGACCACCCGACTAGTATCCGACATGGAGGATCGGCTTCCTTGGTGCTCGACCCAATAATCGATGGATACCATCTCACTTGTGTCCTCATGGACGGCGGTAGCAGTCTCAATCTAATATATCAGAATGTTGTCCGCAAGATGGGGATAGACCCATCCAGAATCAGCCAAAGTAACACCACCTTTAAAGGAGTGATACCAGGTGTTGAGGCCCGCTGCAGGGACTCCCTCGTATTAGAGGTGACATTCGGTTCTCCCAACAACTTCATAATCGAAGAATTACTCTTCAACATCACTCCCTTCCGAAGCGGTTATCATGCATTACTTGGAAGAATGGCCTTCGCTCGCTTCAACGCAGTACCGCACTACACCTACCTTAAACTCAAGATTCCCGGTCCATGTGGCGTCATAACTGTTAGTGGAAACACAGAGCGTTCCTTACGTGCGGAAGAGTATGTGGCGGCTCTAGCAGCCGGCACTAAGCGGCCTCTCCTATCAGACTGCATGATCGGTCGTTAAGACCACGGACACGGTTAGACGAGTCTGGCGCACCACCGTCGGTAACAGCCCAGATAAACCTGAGCTGGGTGCTATACATATTCCCCCCATAGATGGAACCAGGGGCTGCAAACATGTAATAAAGCCCATAATTCGGCTTGACCTTATTAAACATGCCAATATCTCACATTCCTACTATCCATTGAGAATAAACCAACTTTTCGCACGCTTACGCCATACTATTTTGCATGAGTTTTCCTTCTTACAAGCACCATTCATGCGACACCCTTCCAGGATACGGCACAACGGAGACAAAGGCGCAGACGTGCAGTAGGGCCCTGCTCAAATGTTTCTCTTTAGATTAAGCCCCTAAGTAAACCTTTTTTACTGTATCTTGTTGCTCGACATCCCACGGGTATTCAATACACCCATAGGGGATACTGGCGTTATTGGCATTTCGCCACGATCAGTTAATGCACGTACCTGGAAATACAGGGTTCATAATCAAGGGCGCTACTCAGCCCAGTATACGTTATAAAGTCCGAATACCTTCGGGAGTGTTCGGCGTCGCGAGTTTGGCCTTATATGCATCAGCTCCGAATCATGTCTTTGGTCAAATGTTGGGTTTGCCCGGCTCCTGGGTTTGCTGCCTTACGTTCCGTTCTATCGGCTAAGGCGGCCAAAGGAGAACTACTGTGATTGTGCCCTGGTTATTCCGAATGAGCATCTCAGTAGATAAAGCCGAAAAGTGACTGTCATGATACAGCGAGAGACTGGTCAACCACTCGAGGACTCATCGGAATCTTTGGGATTCCTCCGCATTAACGAAGGACCGTTTCATAGTCATGTACATACACGCCCGTATCCGGATGCATGCGAAGGTACCAGGGGCTATATAGTAGCCCCACCGTCAAACTCCTATGGCTAAGTGAAAGTGTTAAAGCTATATAGTTCGGTTGCCTAGTTCGACATGCGATCACCTCCTTAATGGACCAAGACGTTGGATCAAGTGTGATTACGCACATTTTCGCGAACACCCCCGCATTATATGTGTGGGGGCTGAAGCCAACGACTGCTAACCTTCAGGATATCTACATACATCAAACGGCCGCACAGGAGGCACTATAACACTTTCGGGAGAAAGTATAAACATAGCCTTTATAATTAAAATAGAATTGTTTTTACAATCAAACGACTTGTCACTCGAACATGACATTCTTCGGGCACTGAGCCTCTATTAAACGGGCACCTTCCGTGACCTGCTCAAAATAGTGCTCGGCTGGGTCTTGACTTCCTGTCGGACTGTAGGTTGCAATGCCGGTGGCCTCCATATCCGCCCAATATGTTTTAACACGGGCAAGAGACATCCGCGCACCCTCTATGCATGTCGACCTCTTCATGGCATCGATTCATGATACGGCGCCAAGGAATTGTTGCACTAAACCAAAATAACTGCCCGGTCGTGGTCCCTGCGGCCATAGATGGTCTATTACAGACCTCATTGCAAGACTGGACAACCTATGGAGCTCGGCCATAGCTGCCATCTTTGCACTCAATGGCAACGGGCGCGTCGGAGCACTGGATTGCGACCAGAATAGCCTTTGCACTTCATTATCTTTTTGATCCTTGAAGAACTTGGTCGCATCAGTCGTACTTTTTGCTAGATCCGCATACCCATTGGCAGCACTCCAAAGCCGATCGAGAGGAGTGTACTTTGGATCTAAGAACTTCATCCGCAACAAATAGGGACTTCCAGCTGTGATTTCTCCGACCTGTCGAAGCTCCTCCCACGCATCCCTAATTTTGGAACACGTTTCCTTGGCTGCATCAAGGGCCCTCTTCAGGTCAGCCGACTTCGCCTGATTATCCTTTTCAAGGAGCTCATACCGGCCGACGGCGTCTTTCAACTTCACAGCCATCTTGGCTATTTTATCCTCGCTTCGGTGATGAGCAGCCTGTTCGGCTCTCAAATCTTCGGCCGCCTTTAGGGCAGCCGCATTGCTCGCCCGGGCTTGTTCCTTGGCTAGGGCCAGTTCCTCCCTTAAGGCCTCCACGGCAGCAGCTTCGCCTGTAGCCAAAGCATATAACATTAGCATTATGATCCTCTTAATATTTCCTATAACAAATGAGGAACAAAGAGCACATACTCTGTGACTCGTCAAGCCGCTCGTTTACAAGCGCGATGTCAGCGTCCACCACATCAATCTGTCACCTCAGTTCGGCGAATTCAGCGGTCCGGTCTATCGCCGGACCCTTAGCCACCTGCGCATGAATGCAGTGCGATCATTACTTGAAAGTGTGATCCTCCGTTTGCCGCCTAAGGCTGGCAACCAGAGTCTCAGGGCTACTATCTATACGGAGCACACCTAGCGCGTGCGGTACAAACGAAAAATTACGTATTTCATTATGTACCTCAAAGCCTTTGAGCAGACTCGTAAAAGCTTCATTCAACCCACTTGTGGTGGATGAAATCTTCTCCAACACCGTACTCATTAATGCACTGTGATCCTCGAGAGAGGATCTTGCTCCAGAAGGCCCGTCAGCATGTATGGTCGGTCATCAGACTGTGCCGGACCCTTCTTATTGCCCCCCGTGGGAGCCGAACGCTCTGGGCTCAGGGCGGCCAAAGTGTTAGCTTCTGGCCTCGGCGAATCTGGACTCCTCCGTGACGACACCTCGGGGTCGCCCTCCCCATGGGGCGGAAAGGTAGGTGGGGTTTCACACTCCATCATCTCCGGAAGAAGATCCCCCGAGGACGAACTCTGTCGAGAAGAGCTACTAGCCGGACTGCAAAGGATAAATCCTGGTTATTGTTCTCGGAGGAGGAAGCAGTAGCTCTATATTTATGGTTAACTTACAACTCGGTGGAGGGTTGGCCCGTTTGCGGGCATGGAGCGGTGAGGACGCCCTCCGGGGCAGGGCCCCCTGGCGAAGTTTTCTTCCCTTGTTTAGGTGCCTCCGCCTCCAAGTCTTTGGAGGCGGCCCTCTTCTTCCCGCGGGGGGAGGCAGCCTTAGATTCCCCTCCCCGACTATCCTCCTTCGTGGAGACAGTAATTCCCCAATTTGGGATGTGCAATGTGTGAAGCTCGGCTTCTCTACCCCTTCATCTTTCCCCGAGGGCACTTGACTTAGCGCACGTCTGAGCATCCTGGCTATTGCAGGACTAGGCGGGCCTTCGGGAAGTGGGGTCGGACACCTGATCCTCTCTGCCTTGCTGAGCCAATTCTGGTCGCGGACAGTTTTCAGAATAATGTTGTGATAAATGTAAACAAAGTGTTCGGTTTCACGGTCACTTACTTGGGTATCTGGGCGGTTGCAGCTCAGGCCCGCATCCTCGGTGGTGTCCGAATACTTTATTTGTGGTCCATAGAATAACCTATACATCCCTTCGAGCGTCATGCCGAAGAAGTGTTGAACAGTTCGCGGACCTTCTGGGTTGAACTCCCACATCCGGAGAGGCCGACGTTTGCACGGCAGGATCCATCGAACTAGCATTACCTGAATTATGCTGACAAGACTGATGTCCCTCTCAAGCAGCTCCTGAATGCGGCTCTGCAATGTCGGTATGTCATTAGCAGGCCTCCAATCTAGTCCCACATTCGCCCACGACGCCAGTTGAGGCGGAGGGCCCGAGCGGAAGGCGGGGGCAGCCGCCCACTTTGTGCCTCGGGGAGCTGTGATATAGAACCATCTCCATTGCCACAGATCCGACACCTCGGGGAAGGAACCCACTGGCCATGGGGCATCGGCGTTTCTGCTTATTGTAGCACCGCTGCACTCCGCGTGTCGCCCCTCGATCACCTTCGTCTTTACATTGAAGGTCTTGAGCCATAAGCCGAAGTGGGGGTGATGTGGAGGAAAGCTTCACACACGACGATAAACTACGAGATGTGAAGGATGGAATCCGGAGCTAGATCATGGAAATCTAGCCCATAATAGAACATGAGCCCTCTCACGAAGGGATCAAGGGTAAAGCCTAAGCCTCGGAGGAAGTGAGAAACGAATACAAAACTCTCGTTGGGCTCGGGAGTGGGGATGACCTACCTTGGAGCAGGAAGCCTGTGCTTGATGTTTGCGGTCAGATATCTGGCCTCCCTGAGCTTCGCAATGTCCTCCTCTGTGATGGAGGAAGCCATCCACCGGCCTTGAAGGTTGGATCCGGACATGATTGAAGATTCGAGGTGCCTAAGATTGAGCTTCGGGTGTTGGAACTCGAGATGCGGAAAGGCGCAAGCATGGTAAGAGAGAGGGATAGGCCTCGGCCCCTCTATAAAGGGGGTGAATATCAAGCGTCCTCAGCATAGCCGTTTGGGACTTGCCTAAAAACACAGAGTCATGCCAACGGGCGTAGTTGGGTTACCCGCACCCGTATTGATGAGAATCCCGCGATAAGTGGAACACGATCTCTGCTTCGACAAAGGCGTGCCAATAAAACCGCCTTGCAGTGTGTGTCATGGCAGGCTGAGAAAAACGGTTCGTGTTGAACCAAGCCACGGCGTGAAAACACGCTGTGGAAACTTGTCGGCAGATTAGATTTGCAAAGTATTCTTCTCTCTACAATGGTGTGTGGAAATTATTTTGCAGAGCCAGACATGATCCTTGTGTCCAGAATCTACCTTGGAGTATTCGGAGATGGAACCCGCCTTGCAATGCTGAAGACAATCTGTGCGTCGGACTCATCATCATTGAAGCCTGGTTCAGGGGCTACTGAGGGAGTCCTGGATTAGGGGGTATCCGGATAGCCGGACTATGTACTTTGGCCGGACTATCGGACTATGAAGATACAAGATTCAAGACTTCATCCCGTGTCCGGATGGGACTCTCCTTTGCATGGAAGGCAAGCTTGGTGATTCAGATGTTAGATCTCCTCCTCTGTAACCGACTCTGTGTAACCCTAGCCTCCTCCGATGTCTATATAAACCAGAGGGCTTAGTCCATAGGACAAGAACAATCTTAATCATAGGCTAGCTCCGAGGGTTTAGCCTCTATGATCTCGTGGTAGATCAACTCTTGTAATACTCATATCATCAAGATCAGTCAAGCAGGAAGTAGGGTTTTACCTCCATCGAGAGGGCCCGAACCTGGGTAAAACATCGTGTCTCCTGCCTCCTGTTACCATTAGCCTTAGACGCACAGTTCGGGACCCCCTACCCGAGATCCGCCGGTTTTGACACCGACAGCTATGTCATTCATAATTTTTTGATATAAAGTAAAAGGGATAACACTCACACTACCACCCAAATCACATAAACCTCGTGATAGCAATGATCTCCTATTTTAACTGAGACAACAGGCATGCCAACAACGGGCTTATTATTATCTTTAATATCGGGCTTGGCAATTCTAGTAGCTTTATCACAGAAATAAATAACATGACCATCAATATTATCGACCAAGAGATCTTTAACCATAGAAATACTAGGTTATACTCTAATGTGTTCAGAAGGTCTAGGTGCTCTAATATTACTTTTCTTAACCACGGTTGAGACTTTAGCATGTTCCTTTATCCTAACAGGTAAAGGTGGTTTTTCAATATAAGCGGTAGGCACAACTGGTTCAACATTATAAATCATAGTTTCATCTTTAACTATAACTGGCTCCTCAATCTTTTCTTTAATAGGGGGATGGTATTTAAACCACTTCTCCTTAGGGAGATCAACATGAGTAGAAATGATTCACAAAAAGAAGCTAATATCTCAGAGTCAAGTCCATATTTAGTACTAAACTTGTGAAAAGCATCGGTATCCATAAAAGATTTTAACACAATCGAACTCAAGCTTTATAACCAACTCTTTACCTTAATCAAGTTCCCAATCTTCAGAGTTGCACTTAATTCTCTCCAAAAGATCCTACCTGAATTCAATAGTCTTCTTCATAAAAGAACTAGTGCAAGAATATCGAGCATGGATTGATCATCACGGAAAAGCCGAGCATAAAAATTATGTATAATAATTTCCATTGAGAGATCATGGTTGGGCCATAAATATAAATTTGATTTAATCCTCCACCAAGCTTGAGCAATAGTTTCTCCTTCACGAGGCCAAGAATTATATATATAATTCCGATCACGATGGATGCATAGGATAAAACTATTAATGAAATTCCAATTTCAACCGATTGCAGTCCCAAGCTCCAATATCATCACATAGACTATACCATGTCAATTCCCCCCCCCAAATATAAATGGAAAACCTTCTTATTAACCTCATCTCCAGGTAAATATGCAAACTTAAATAATCCACAAAATTCATCTACATAGATTAGGTGCATATCAGGATGCAGTGTTCCATCTCCCGCATAAGGATCAACTAGCAGTTTTTCTATCATACCCGAAGGAATATCATATTAAATAGTTTTAGTAAATACAGTAGGTTGAGCAGCAACTCTTTGTGCTTCAGGCTGAGGTGAATATACCCCAAACAAACCCCTCAAAGGATTGTTTTCCATAGTAACAAGTAACAGTAAGTCTCAGCACGTTGTATAAATTTTCCCTTACCAATTTCCACTTACCAATAGCATTTCACTCCCCGCCAATGGCGCCAAAAAAGAGTCTTGATGACCCAAAAGTATAGGGGATCAATCGTAGTCCTTTTGATAGGTAAGAGTGTCGAACCCAACAAGGAGCAGAAGGAAATGACAAGCGGTTTCAGCAAAGTTTTTTCTGCAAGCACTGAAATTATCGGTAACAAGTAGTTTGATAGAAAGATAATTCTTAGCAAGTAACAAGTAGCAATAGTAACAATAAGTGCAGCAAGATAGCCCGATCCTTTTTGTAGCAAAGGATAGGTCGGAACGGTCTCTTATAATAAGCAAAGTGTTCTTGAGGACACCCGGGAATTTCATCTAATCACTTTGATCATGTTGGTTTGGTTCACGTTCACTACTTTGATAATTTGATATGTGGGTGTGATACGTCTCCAACGTATCTATAATTTTTTATTGTTCCATGCTATTATATTACCCCTTTTGGATGTTTATGGGCTTTATTTTACACGTTTATATCATTTTTGGGACTAACCTACTAACCGGAGGCCTACCCTGTATTGCTGTTTTTTTGCCTATTTCAGTATTTCGAAGAAAAGGAATATCAAACGGAGTCCAAACGGAATGAAACCTTCGGGAGCGTGCTTTTTGGAATGAACGTGATCCAGAGGACTTGGAGTGCAAGCCAAGAAGCAGCTGAGGCTCCCACGAGATAGGAGGGCGCGCCACCCCTGTAGGGCGCGCCCCTGTCTCGTGGGCCCCTCGGGCGGCCACCGACGTACTTCTTCCTCCTATATAAGCCTACATACCCCAAAAACATCCAGGGAGCACCCGAAACACAATTTCCACCGCCGTAACCTTCTGTATCCGCGAGATGCCATCTTGGAGCCTTCGCCAGTGTTCTGCCGGAGGGGGAATCAACCATAGAGGGCTTCTACATCAACACCATAGCCCTTCCGATGAGTTGTGAGTAGTTTACCACAGACCTACGGGTCCATAGTTATTAGCTAGATGGCTTCTTCTCTCTTTGTGGATCTCAATACAATGTTCTCCCCCTCTCTTGTGGAGATCTATTCGATGTAATCTCTTTTTGCGGTGTGTTTGTCAAGATCCGATGAATTGTGGGTTTATAATCAAGTTTATCTATGAATAATATTTGAATCTTCTCTGAATTCTTTTATGTATGATTGAGTTATCTTTGCAAGTCTCTTCGAATTATCAGTTTGGTTTGGCCTACTAGATTGATCTTTCTTGCCATGGGAGAAGTGCTTAGCTTTGGGTTCAATCTTGCAGTGTCCTTACCCAGTGACAGAAAGGGTTGCAAGGCACGTATTGTATTGTTGCCATCGAGGATAACAAGATGGGGTTTATATCATATTGCATGAGTTTATCCCTCTACATCATGTCATCTTGCTTAATGTGTTACTCTGTTCTTATGAACTTAATACTCTAGATGCAGGCAGGAGTCGGTCGATGTGTGGAGTAATAGTAGTAGATGCAGGCAGGAGTCGGTCTACTTGTTATGGACATGATGCCTATATACATGATCATGCCTAGATAATCTCATAATTATTTGCTTTTCTATCAATTGCTCGACAGTAATTTGTTCACCCACCGTAATACTTATGCTATCTTGAGGGAAGCCACTAGTGAAACCTATGGCCCCCGGGTCTATCTCTTATCATATTTGCTTCCAGTCTACTTTTATTTGCACCTTTACTTTTTGCATCTATATTATAAAATACCAAAAATATATTTATCTTATCATACTATCTCTATCAGATCTCACTTTTGCAAGTGGCCGTGAAGGGATTGACAACCCCTTTATCGCGTTGGTTGCGAGTTCTCAGTTTGTTTGTGTAGGTGCGTGGGACTTTTGAGGAGCCTCCTACTGGATTGATACCTTGGTTCTCAAAAACTGAGGGAAATACTTACGCTACTTGTCAGTGTCAAAACCGGCGGATATCGGGTAGGGGGTCCCGAACTGTGCGTCTAGGCGGATGGTAACAGGAGACAAGGGACACGATGTTTTACCCATGTTCGGGCCCTCTTGATGGAGGTAAAACCCTACGTCCTGCTTGATTGATATTGATATTGTAGATGTTTACAAGAGTGGATCTACCACGAGATCAAGGAGGCTAAACCCTAGAAGCTAGCCTATGGTATGATTGTAATGATTGTTGTTGTCCTACGGACTAGAGCCATCCGGTTTATATAGACACCGGAGAGGGCTAGGGTTACATAGAGTCGGTTACAATGGTAAGTCCCATCCGGACACGGGACGAAGTCTTCAATCTTGTATCTTCATAGTCTTGGAGTCCGGTCGATGATGATAGTCCGGCCGATGATAGTTCGGCCGATGATGGTAGTCCGGCTATCCGGACACCCCCTAATCCGGGACTCCCTCAGTAGCCCCCGAACCAGGCTTCAATGACGATAAGTCCAGCATGTGTGTAGTCTTCGGTGTTGCAAGGCGGGTTCTCCTTCAAGTTCTACGTACCTGCCGAACAGTGTCCGGCTTCCTCATCAATGTTGCACGTCTTGGCTTTCACGCCCAATAATGGCCTTCTTCCACGCGTCGCGCGAATGTGAAAAGCCAGGGTGTCTTTTATGTTTTACCCCCTAGTTGTGCGAATAATCTTCCTATAAGGGAGGCAAGAATCCAGATCCAAATCACCATCTTCCTCCCGCAAATACTCATCGGAGCGCTTTCGACCAAGAATCCATTCCATCATGGACCGTCAACGCGGCTCCTCTTCTCGCGCTCCCAGCCCTTCGCCAAGAGATTGGAGGAGATGCTCTGTTCTGCACAATGAGCTGGTGAAGCTCCAAGCGGGGGGATATCTCCCTCCGGCCTTCATGGTTCCGGTTCGAGTCGGGCTGGCCACCTACAAAGGTGGGAAGCAAGCGGAGGTTACCCCAAATCCCAACAAAGGGAAGCGGGTATGCTTCGTCCCCTATCTGATAAGGGGGCTCGGATTTCCTGTACATCCATTCCTCCGCGGGCTCGTGGAGTTCTACGGACTCCAGCTTCATCACCTCACGCCCGCCTCAATCCTGCATATTGCGGGTTACGTAGCTCTTTGCGAGCTATTCCTGGGTGTCGAGCCCCATTTCACGCTGTGGAAGAGGTTGTTCTGCCTTGTACCCCTTTCTCACGAGGGGTCCATATATCAAGTGGGTGGCGCCGAAATATGGCGCATTGCCGGGACCGGATATCCATCCGGAACCCCTAAGAAGGCGTCCGAAGACTGGCCTTCGGAATGGTTTTATATAGAAGACGCTCCGCTGCCGGACCCTGTTCGGATCGGCCTCCCGGAGTTCAGCAATGCTCCTCTGAAGAAACGCCTTAGTTGGCGTCCGCGGAGCCCCCAACTGGAGGAAGACAAGAGCGTCCATTATTTGATGGGCCGAATAAGGTTACTGGCCCATGCCGGGTTGACCATGATTGGAGTCATGGCGACATGCATTATGCGGGGGGTGCAGCCACTACAATACAGGGGCCACCCCATGTGGGATTTCAACGGGGAGGACGATGCCACCCGTCATGGCCGCAAAGGGCCGGATTCGGTCGAAGATCTGGTGACGATCCTGTCCGGCCTGTATAAGGGGGAGAAGGAGGATTTCCTTCGGACGAACCCGTTAAATGGGTTCTCCATGAATAATCCCCGGCCTTGGGTAAGCGAACACTCTGCGTGCCCGATCCATGCTTTTTGAAACTTAAGTTTCTTATATTGTGTTCTTCTTCCGACACAGGAGCTGCGCCTGATCGTGGAGGACATGCTAAGTCCAGCTCCGCAACCCGAGGATCCGGAGAGATCCCGGGATCTGGCCTCCGAAGAGGATCCGGACATAATGGTGGAGCTAATCGACGGGGTGTTCCATCAGCTCAGCATGGACAATGCTTTAGTCGCCATCACGGCCAACTATCCCGAACTATATCCGGCTTCCCAGGTGATTGTGATTGAACTCCTGACACCGTCATTCCTTCCTTGCTTATTTCTGACCACCGTATACGATGGCGCTGTGCAGGAGGCGCCCCTAGGGCGAGAAGCCGAGCCCGCGGCGGCTGGCCAACAAAGGCCAGTCCGGACCAGTAGGCGGAAGAGGAGCGCGGCGCGGACTGAAACGTCGCCGCAAAGGTGTAGCTCACAATTCATTATTTAGAGCAACGTTCCTAGGAAGCGTTTGGGTGCTCATGACTTTTGTAGGGAAAAAAGCGTTCGCCGGACTGCGGGCGTGGAGGTTGCCAATCCAACCTCTACCAGCCAGGCTCCAGCACCTGGTCTGGAGGGGGAGGCGAGCGCAAGGAGCGAGCCGGAAATTCCTCCGACGGAGGATGCCGACAGACTGTCCGCCACCAAGTTTGAGGTGGAGAGTGCCCTGAATCACAGGTGCCGCCGGATAGTATTTCATGACGCATGCTTCTCCCCCGAGGCGTTGAATGCCTTTAACGCGGGGGACGCGCACCTTCGTGCTGCTCAAGATGGTTTTACCAGAGCCACGGAGCAGTATGTAAAAGACATACGGGTAAGAGAATTTAATAGTTGTATATGCCAGTAGCCCCCGAGACTTAAAGTGGTTATATTAACTGATTTAAGGATCATATGAAACGTAGGATCTTACCGAGAAGAATACCCAACTGTCTCAGGAGCTGCAAGAGTGCAAGGCCCAACTTGAGGCCGCACTCTCTGGCGCAGGAGGAAACACAGGGACCTCTCCTGGTAACGCATTATTTTAGAAAGATAAGTAGCGTTTAGCCTTTGCGCAAGTCTAAAAAATGACGTTGCAGGTGCTGCCGGACAAGATCCGGACAGGCAAGAACTTCTGCGCCAACTAAAGGCCGGCGAGAGGGTGCTGCATAAGGTGCAGCATGAAAGGAACAAACTCCAGGATGCCCATGCCCAGCTTGGAGAAGAGCTGAAAGGCGTTCGGGCCGAGCTGTCGGGCTCCGTTAAGGAGAATCAGCGGCTTCGTCGCGGCATCTATAGTAAGTGCTTGAGCAAACTCCTTTGAAAAGAAGAGTTCGGCGAGGAAGTCAATTTGACAGAATATGTCTGCAGGTATGCTCACAAGTCGCCCTGCGGAGGAGATGCCCGTATCAATGGGTGATCAACTTCCCGAATTGTTGCGACTGATCGAACGAGTTCGGCAGGCAATGAGTGGCGCCATCCAGGCTTTATGGCCTGCCTTCTCCTTACCCGAGGGTCTTGGGGAGCTTGCGGAGAAGCTTCAGGGAGTGCGGCAGCGCTTCCATTTATGGAAGATTTCGGCCTGCCGCCAAGGTGCCAGGGAGGCCTGGGCCATGGTAAAGACGCGGTACAAGAAGGCGGATCCCAACCACATGGACGAAGTCGGACCTGTGGGGCCCGATGGGAAGGAGATCCCTGTGAGTTTAGTATATGGCCAAGTAGAGCTGGCCGCTAAATTTTCCCAACAGGACTGTAAATTAGACAACCTGTTAGACGGGATTGAGGAAGAATACAATCAGTCAGTGTGACAATGTATTATAAAATGACATATAAAATGCCTTCTAGCCGGATTGTAGATCGTTTGTCTTTGCCGACCTTTTCGCTTCGACCTCGGGACCCTAGAGTCCGGAGTGTGTCCGAATACCTTCTCGGTTATGAGAGAACCGGGGTATGCATGGAGACCAGACGTAGGGGTCATTAGTGCTTTATCAGACAAGTGCCCAACTAGTTATGTTATATTACATGGGTAGTAAGAAACATCTTCCAGGGAGAATAGTTCCGTTAAGGGCTCCTTTCCTCTAGGGGTGGCATGCCCTAAAGTGCATGTCCGGACTGCGAAAAAAGCAGAAACACATCTGGGGGCAGATAAATAAGTGGATAAAAAATCATCTTTTAAGTCACCGACCGAATATTCCCTTCAGAACGCTAGCTTTCGGCTTCACCCAGTCTGAGGTACACATCCGGCTGACCCGACAGTAACAATCGCAGAGGTGCTCCCTTTACCTCCTAGCCGAATAATCGGGAACGTAGGGGTAAGCACAGGAGCCAGGCAACCCAGCTTGGCCAAAACTTAAGTCATATCGATGCATATAATGGTGAATAAAAGGTACATGTGGAGGCTTGACACATGTGCTGGGCATGAAGCCCTTATAATTAAGCTTCTGGTAAAGAAGCCCCCAGGTATAATGAGTGTGGATAGCACATCAATTGCGCGCGAACATTGCGCAAGTAGGCCCTTTAAGGCTTGGATGAATAGGGTTGAGAAGAAAAAGATAAACAAAAGGAAGCTGAAGTAAAAAAAATTGGACGGGGGGGAAGGGACGAACTCTTAGTCCGGCGCTAGGCATAGAATCTTCGGAGGTGGGCTGCGTTCCATGGGTTCGGCTCGAGTCGGTTATCCGATGCATTTCGTAGACGGTACGCTCCGCCAGTCAGGACTTGATCGATGATGAAGGTGTTGGAAATATGCCCTAGAGGCAATAATAAAAGTGTTATTATTATATTTCCTTGTTCATGATAATTGTCTTTTGTTCATGCTATAACTGTATTATCCGGAAATCGTAATACACGTGTGAATACATAGACCACAATATGTCCCTAGTGAGCCTCTAGTTGACTAGCTCGTTGTGATCAACTGATAGTCATGGTTTCCTGGCTATGGACATTGGATGTCGTTGATAACGGGATCACATCATTAGGAGAATGATGTGATGGACAAGACCCAATCCTAAGACTAGCACAAAGATCGTGTAGTTCGTTTGCTAGAGCTTTGCCAATGTCAAGTATCTCTTCCTTTGACCATGAGATCGTGTAACTCCTGGATACCGTAGGAGTGCTTTGGGTGTATCAAACGTCACAACGTAACTGGGTGACTATAAAGGTGCACTACAGGTATCTCCGAAAGTATCTATTGTTTTATGCGGATCGAGACTGGAATTTGTCACTCCGTGTAAACGGAGAGGTATCTCTGGGCCCACTCGGTAGGACATCATCATTTGCGCAAATGTGACCAAGGAGTTGATCACGAGATGATGTGTTACGGAACGAGTAAAGAGACTTGCCGGTAACGAGATTGAACAAGGTATCGGTATACCGACGATCGAATCTCGGGCAAGTAACATACCGATAGACAAAGGGAATTGAATACGGGATCGATTGAGTCCTTGACATCGTGGTTCATCCGATGAGATCATCGTGGAACATGTGGGAGCCATCATGGGTATCCAGATCCCGCTGTTGGTTATTGACCGGAGAACGTCTCGGTCATGTCTGCATGTCTCCCGAACCCGTAGGGTCTACACACTTAAGGTTCGATGACGCTAGGGTTATAAAGGAAGCTTGTATGTGGTTACCGAATGTTGTTCGGAGTCCCGGATGAGATCCTGGACGTCACGAGGAGTTCCGGAATGGTCCGGAGGTAAAGATTTATATATAGGAAGTCCTGTTTCGGCCATCGGGACAAGTTTCGGGGTCATCGGTATTGTACCGGGACCACCGGAAGGGTCCCGGGGGCCCACCGGGTGGGGCCACCTGCCCCGGGGGGCCACATGGGCTGTAGGGGGTGCGCCTTGGCCTACATGGGCCAAGGGCACCAGCCCCAAGAGGCCCATGCGCCAAGAGAAGAGAAAAAGGGGAGAGTCCTAAAGGGGGAAGGCACCTCCGAGGTGCCTTGGGGAGGATGGACTCCTCCCCATCCTTAGCCGCACCCCTTCCTTGGAGGAGGGGGCAAGGCTGCGCCCTCCCCCTCTCCCTTGGCCCTATATATAGTGGGGAAAAGGAGGAGCAATCATACCTAAGGCCTTTGGTTGCCTCCCTCTCCCTCCCATGACACATCTCCTCTCCCGTAGGTGCTCGGCGAAGCCCTGCAGGATTGCCACGCTCCTCCACCACCACCACGCCGTTGTGCTGCTGTTGGATGGAGTCTTCCTCAACCTCTCCCTCTCCCCTTGCTGGATCAAGGCGTGGGAGACGTCACCGGGCTGTACGTGTGTTGAACGCGGAGGTGCCGTCCGTTCGGCACTTGATCATCGGTGATCTGAATCACGACGAGTACGACTCCATCAACCCCGTTCACTTGAACGCTTCCGCTTAGCGATCTACAAGGGTATGTAGATGCACTCCCTTTCTACTCGTTGCTGGTCTCTCCATAGATAGATCTTGGTGATATGCGTAGGAAAATTTTGAATTTCTGCTACGTTCCCCAACAGTGGCATCATGAGCTAGGTCTATTGCGTAGATTCTTTGCACGAGTAGAACACAAAGTAGTTGTGGGCGTTGATGTTGTTCAATATGCTTACCGTTACTAGTCCAATCTTGTTTCGACGGTATTGTGGGATGAAGCGGCCCGGACCGACCTTACACGTACTCTTACGTGAGACAGGTTCCACCGATTGACATGCACTTGGTGCATAAGGTGGCTAGCGGGTGCCAGTCTCTCCCACTTTAGTCGGAACGGATTCGATGAAAAGGGTCCTTATGAAGGGTAAATAGCAATTGGCATATCACGTTGTGGTCTTGCGTAGGTAAGAAACGTTCTTGCTAGAAACCCATAGCAGCCACGTAAAACATGCAACAACAATTAGAGGACGTCTAACTTGTTTTTGCAGGGTATGCTATGTGATGTGATATGGCCAAGAAGAATGTGATGAATGATATGTGATGTATGAGATTGATCATGTTCTTGTAATAGGATTCACGACTTGCATGTCGATGAGTATGACAACCGGCAGGAGCCATAGGAGTTGTCTTTATTTTTTGTATGACCTGCGTGTCATTGAAGAACGCCATGTAACTTACTTTACTTTATTGCTAAACGCGTTAGCCATAGAAGTAGAAGTAGTCGTTGGCGTGACAACTTCATGAAGACACGATGATGGAGATCATGATGATGGAGATCATGGTGTCATGCCGGTGACGATGATGATCATGGAGCCCCGAAGATGAAGATCAAAAGGAGCAAAATGATATTGGCCATATCATGTCACTATTTGATTGCATGTGATGTTTATCATGTTTATGCATCTTGTTTACTTAGGACGACGGTAGTAAATAAGATGATCCCTTACAAAATTTCAAGAAGTGTTCTCCCCTAACTGTGCACCGTTGCTACAGTTCGTCGCTTCTAAGCACCACGTGATGATCGGGTGTGATGGATTCTTACGTTCACATACAACGGGTGTAAGACAGTTTTACACAGCGAAAACACTTAGGGTTAACTTGACGAGCCTAGCATGTGCAGACATGGCCTCGGAACACGGAGACCGAAAGGTCGAGCATGAGTCGTATAGTAGATACGATCAACATGAAGATGTTCACCGACGTTGGCTAGTCCGTCTCACGTGATGATCGGACACGGCCTAGTTGACTCGGATCATGTGATCACTTAGATGACCAGAGGGATGTCTATCTGAGTGGGAGTTCATAAGATGAACTTAATTATCTTGAACATAGTCAAAAGACCTTTTGCAAATTATGTCGTAGCTCACGCTATAGTTCTACTGTTTAGATATGTTCCTAGAGAAAATATAGTTGAAAGTTGATAGTAGCAATTATGCGATCAGTAGAAAGCTCATGTCCTTAATGCACCGCTCAATGTGCTGAACCCCAAACGTCGTTTGTGGATGTTTCGAACATCGAACATACACGTTTTGATAACTACGTGATAGTTCAGTTAAATGGTTTAGAGTATAGGCACCAAAGACGTTTTCGAAATGTCGCGGAACATATGAGATGTTTCGAGGGCTGAAATTAAGATTTCAGGCTCGTGCCCACGTCAAGAGGTATAAGACCTCCGACGATCTTCTTAACCAGCAAACTAAGGAGAGAAGCTAAATTGTTGAGCTTGTGCTCAGATTGTCTGAGTGCAACAATCACTTGAATCAAGTGGGAGTTAATCTTCCAGATGAGATAGTGATGTTTCCCCAAAGTCATTGCCACCGAGCTGCTAGAGCTTCGTGATGAACTATAACATATCAGGGATAAATAAGATGATCCTTGAGGTATTCACGATGTTTGACACCGCGAAAGTAGAAATCAAGAAGGAGCATCAATTGTTGATGGTTGGTGAAACCACTAGTTTCAAGAAGGGCAAGGGAAGGAAGGGATACTTCATGAAACGGCAAATCAGCTGATGCACCAATGAAGAAACCCGAGGTTGAACCCAAACCCGAGACTAAGTGCTTCTGTAATAAGGGGAACAACCACTGGAGCAGGATTACCCTAGATACTTGGTAGATGAGAAGGCTGGCAAGGTCGATAGAAGTATATTGGATATACATTGTGTTAATGTGTACTTTACTAGTACTCCTAGTAGCACCAGGGTATTAGATACCGGTTCGGTTGCTAAGTGTTAGTAACTCGAAATAAAAGCTACGGAATAAAACGGAGACTAGCTAAAGGTGAGCTGACGATATGTGTTGGAAGTGTTTCCAAGTTTGATGTGATCAAACATCGCACGCTCCCTCTACCATCAAGATTAGTATTAAACCAGAATAATTATCATTTGGTGTTTGCGTTGAGCATAGACATGATTGGATTATGTCTATCGCAATACGGTTATTCATTTAAGGAGAATAATGGTTACTCTATTTATTTGAATAATACCTTCGATGGTCATGCACCTAAAGGAATGGTTTATTGAATCTCGATCGTAGTGATACACATTTTCATGCCAAAAGATATAAGATAGTAATGATAGTACCACTTACTTGTGGCACTGCCATGTAAGTCATAATGGTATAAAACGCATGAAGAAGCTCCATGTTGATGGATCTTTGGACTCACTCGTTTTTGAAAAGTTTGAGACATGCGAACCATGTCTATTGGTGTATATGCATGAAGAAACTCCATGCAGATGGATCGTTTAGACTCACTTGATTTTGAATCACTTGAGATATGCAAATCATACCACATAGGCAAGATGACTGAAAAGCCTCGGTTTCAGTAAGATGGAACAAGATAGCAACTCGTTGGAAGTAACACATTTTGATGTGTGCAGTCCAATGAGTGCTGAGGCATGCAGTGAATATCGTTATGTTCTTACTTCACAGATGATTCGAGTAGATGTTGAGAATATTTACTTGATGAAACACAAGTCTGAATTATTGAATGGTTCAAATAATTTCAGAGTGAAGTAGAAGATCATTGTGACAAGAGGATAAAATGTCTATGATATGATCATAGAGATGAATATCTGAGTTACGAGTTTTGGCACACAATTAAGACATTGTGGAAATTGTTTCGCAATTAATACCGCCTGGAACACCATAATGTGATGGTGTGTCCGAACATCATAGTTGCACCCTATTGGATATGGTGCGTACCATGATGTCTCTTATCGAATTACCACTATCGTTCATGGGTTAGGCATTAAGACGACCACATTCACTTTAAATAGGGCACCACGTAATTCCGATGAGATGACACCGTATGAATTATGGTTTAGAGAAACCTAAGTTGTCGTTTCTTAAAGGTTTGGGGCTGCGACGCTTATGTGAAAAAGTTTCAGCTTGATAAGCTCGAACCCAAAGCGGACAAAGTGCATCTTCATAGGACACCCAAAACAGTTGGGTATACCTCCTGTCTCAGATCCGAAAGCAATAAGGGATTGTTTCTTGAATCGGGTCCTTTCTCGAGGAAAAGTTTCTCTCGAAAGAATCGAGTGGGAGGATGGTGGAAACTTGATGAGGTTATTGAACCGTCTCTTCAACTAGTGTGTGGCAGGGCACAGGAAGTTGTTCCTGTGGAACCTACACCAATTGAAGTGGAAGCTTATGATATTGATCATGAAACTTCGGATCAAGTCACTACCAAACCTCGTGGGATGACAAGGATGCGTACTACTTCAGAGTGGTACGTAATCCTGTCTTGAAGGTCATGTTGCTAGACAACAATGAACCTACGAGCTATGGAGAAGCGATGGTGGGCCCGAATTCCGATAAATGGCTTGAGGCCATAA
Organism: Triticum aestivum; assembly: GCF_018294505.1. Taxonomy (NCBI): domain Eukaryota; kingdom Viridiplantae; phylum Streptophyta; class Magnoliopsida; order Poales; family Poaceae; genus Triticum; species Triticum aestivum. The sequence continues at coordinate 501,995,434 of NC_057801.1, read as the reverse complement.
AATCCGAGAACGGATCCATGGACTTTGGTGGACTTGCCCGATGATCGGCAAGCCATTAAGATAAATGGATCTTTAAGAAGAAGACGGACGTGGATGGTAATGTCACCATCCATGATGCTCGACTTGTGGCGAAAAGTTTTTCACAAGTTCAAGGAGTTGACTACGATGAGATTTTCTCATCCGTAGCGATGCTTAAAGTCCGTCGGATTCATGTTAGCATTAGCTGTATTTATGAAATCTGGCAGATGGATATCAAAACGAGTTTCCTTACCAGTTTTCGTGAGGAAAGGTTGTATGTAATACAATCAAAAAGTTTTTGTCGATCCTAAGGATGCTAAAAGGTATGCTAGCTCCAGCGATCCTTCTAAGGACTGGAGTGAGCATCTCGGAGTTGGAATGTATGCTTTGATGATGATCAAAGATTTTGGGTTTGTACAAAGTTTATGAGAAACTTGTATTTCCAAAGAAGTGAGTGGGAGCACTATAGAATTTCTGATGAATACATGTTGATCAGAAATGATGTAGAATTTCAATGGAAAGCCTGGATTAAGCTACTTGAACATTGAGCATCAAGATCTATAAGGATAGATCAAAATGCTTAATAAAACTTTCAAATGAGCACATACCTTGACATGATCTTGAAGGTGTTCAAGATGGACCAGTCAAAGAAGGAGTTCTTGCCTGAGTTGTAAGGTACGAAGTTAAGACTTAAAGCTCGACCATGGCAGAACAGAGAGAAAGGACGAAGGTCGTCCCCTATGCTTAAGACGTAGGCTCTTCAGTATGCTATGCTGTGTACCGCACCTGAAGTGTGCCTTGCCATGAGTCAGTCAAGGGGTACGAGAGTGATCCAAGAATGGATCACAGGACAGCGGTCAAAGTTATCCTTAGTAACTAGTGGACTAAGGAATTTTCTCGATTATGGAGGTGGTAAAAGAGTTCGTCGTAAAGGTTACGTCGATGCAAGCTTAACACCTATCCAGATAGCTCTAAATAGAGATACCGGATACATATAGTGGAGCAACAATTTAGAATAGCTCCAAGTAGAACAGTTATTTGGAACAGCTCCAAATAGAGCGTGGTAGCTGCATCTAGGAGATGACATAGAGATTTGTAAAGCACACACGGATCTGAAAGGTTCAGACCCGTTGACTAAAACCTCTCTCACAAGCAACATGATCAAACATAAAACTCATTGAGTGTTAATCACATAGTGATGTGAACTAGACTACTGACTCTAGTAAACTCTTGGGTATTAGTCACATGGCGATGTGACCTGTGAGTGTTAATCACATGGCGATGTGAACTAGATTATTGACTCTAGTGCAAGTGGGAGACTGTTGGAAATATGCCCTAGAGGCAATAATAAAAGTGTTATTATTATATTTCCTTGTTCATGATAATTGTCTTTTATTCATGCTATAACTGTATTATCCGGAAATCGTAATACACGTGTGAATACATAGACCACAATATGTCCCTAGTGAGCCTCTAGTTGACTAGCTCGTTGTGATCAACTGATAGTCATGGTTTCCTGGCTATGGACATTGGATGTCGTTGATAACGGGATCACATCATTAGGAGAATGATGTGATGGACAAGACCCAATCCTAAGACTAGCACAAAGATCGTGTAGTTCGTTTGCTAGAGCTTTGCCAATGTCAAGTATCTCTTCCTTTGACCATGAGATCGTGTAACTCCTGGATACCGTAGGAGTGCTTTGGGTGTATCAAACGTCACAACGTAACTGGGTGACTATAAAGGTGCACTACAGGTATCTCCGAAAGTATCTATTGTTTTATGCGGATCGAGACTGGGATTTGTCACTCCGTGTAAACGGAGAGGTATCTCTGGGCCCACTCGGTAGGACATCATCATTTGCGCAATGTGACCAAGGAGTTGATCACGAGATGATGTGTTACGGAACGAGTAAAGAGACTTGCCGGTAACGAGATTGAACAAGGTATCGGTATACCGACGATCGAATCTCGGGCAAGTAACATACCGATAGACAAAGGGAATTGAATACGGGATCGATTGAGTCCTTGACATCGTGGTTCATCCGATGAGATCATCGTGGAACATGTGGGAGCCATCATGGGTATCCAGATCCCGCTGTTGGTTATTGACCGGAGAACGTCTCGGTCATGTCTGCATGTCTCCCGAACCCGTAGGGTCTACACACTTAAGGTTCGATGACGCTAGGGTTATAAAGGAAGCTTGTATGTGGTTACCGAATGTTGTTCGGAGTCCCGGATGAGATCCTGGACGTCACGAGGAGTTCCGGAATGGTCCGGAGGTAAAGATTTATATATAGGAAGTCCTGTTTCGGCCATCGGGACAAGTTTCGGGGTCATCGGTATTGTACCGGGACCACCGGAAGGGTCCCGGGGGCCCACCGGGTGGGGACACCTGCCCCGGGGGGCCACATGGGCTGTAGGGGGTGCGCCTTGGCCTACATGGGCCAAGGGCACCAGCCCCAAGAGGCCCATGCGCCAAGAGAAGAGAAAAGGGGAGAGTCCTAAAGGGGGAAGGCACCTCCGAGGTGCCTTGGGGAGGATGGACTCCTCCCCATCCTTAGCCGCACCCCTTCCTTGGAGGAGGGGGCAAGGCTGCGCCCTCCCCCTCTCCCTTGGCCCTATATATAGTGGGGAAAAGGAGGAGCAATCATACCTAAGGCCTTTGGTTGCCTCCCTCTCCCTCCCATGACACATCTCCTCTCCCGTAGGTGCTCGGCGAAGCCCTGCAGGATTGCCATGCTCCTCCACCACCACCACGCCGTTGTGCTGCTGTTGGATGGAGTCTTCCTCAACCTCTCCCTCTCCCCTTGCTGGATCAAGGCGTGGGAGACGTCACCGGGCTGTACGTGTGTTGAACGCGGAGGTGCCGTCCGTTCGGCACTTGATCATCGGTGATCTGAATCACGACGAGTACGACTCCATCAACCCCGTTCACTTGAACGCTTCCGCTTAGCGATCTACAAGGGTATGTAGATGCACTCCCTTTCTACTCGTTGCCGGTCTCTCCATAGATAGATCTTGGTGATATGCGTAGGAAAATTTTGAATTTCTGCTACGTTCCCCAACAGAAGGGGCCTTCCCATTTGGGCTTGAGCTTGTCCTTTTTCTTGTCCGGCAGGCGTAGAACCAGTTCGCCAACATTGTAAGTCTTGGCCCGTACTTCTCTGCTTTGGTATCTTCGAGCCTGCTGCTGATAGAATGCAGAACGAGCCTTGGCGACGTCGCGTTCTTCCTCCAATGCGTCAAAGCTGTCCTGCCGATCCAACTCGGCTTCTCTTTCTTCGTACATGCGCACTCGAGGTGAGTCATGAATTATGTCGCAGGGCAAAACTGCTTCTGCGCCGTATACCATAAAAAATGGTGTGAATCCGGTAGTACGGTTAGGCGTTGTCCACAGCCCCCAGAGTATAGAGTCGAGCTCCTCTACCCATGTGCGTGTCAGATTTCATAAGGGACCGCACTAGTCTGGGTTTGATGCTGCTCATTATTAGACCATTTGCTCGTTCCACTTGACCGTTGGTTTGAGGATGATAGAATGAAGCGTAATCGAGCTTGATGCCCATATTTTTGCACCATGATTTAACCTCATTGGCCTTGAAGTTCGTGCCGTTATCGGTGATGATGCTGTGGGGGACACCATAACGGTGTACTATCCCGGATATAAAGTCTATCACTAGTCCGGACTCTGCCGTTTTAACTGGCTTGGCCTCTATCCATTTGGTGAATTTATCCACCATGACCAATAGGTACCTTTGCTTGTGGGTTCCCCCTTTAAGTGGTCCAACCATGTCAAGCCCCCAGACCGCGAACGGCCAGGTAATGGGTATAGTTTTGAGGGCAGTGGGTGGCATATGGCTCTGATTAGCAAAGAGCTGACAACCGACGCATCTTTGGACTAAGTCCTGAGCATCTGCTCGGGCCGTCGGCCAATAAAATCCTGTACGGAATGCCTTTCCTACAAGGTCCCGAGCTGCGGCGTGGTGTCCGCCTAGTCCGGCATGAATTTCAGCCAGGAGGTTTCGCCTTTCCTCTTCGGATATACACCTTTGAAGGACTCCGGTTGTGCTTTTCTTATAAAGTTCTCCCTCATAGACCTTGTAGGCTTTAGATCGCCGGACAATGCAGCGGGCCTCATTTTGGTCTTCGGGAAGCTCCTGCCTAAGCAAGTAGGCGAGGAATGGTTCTGTCTACGGGGAAATTACTACCATTATGTCGTGGGCTGAAGGTGTTATGTCATCGGCTGAATCGCCGGTTGGTGCGGCTTGTTCCGGTTTGGTATTTCCGGACTCCTCTTCCCATAGTACGGATGGCTTGAAGAGCCGTTCCAGGAAGATGTTAGGAGGGACAGTGTTGCGTTTTGTGCCGATGCGTGCCAGTACGTCGGCTGCTTGGTTATTATCCCGGGCTACGTGATGGAATTCAAGTCCTTCAAACCGGGCTGACATTTTTAGGACAGCGTTGCGGTATGCTGCCATTTTCGGATCTTTGGCGTCAAAGTCTCCGTTTATTTGGGATATTGCGAGGTTTGAATCCCCGCGCACCTCTAGGCGTTGAATGCCCATGGAGATTTCCATCCGGAGACCATGTAAAAGGGCCTCGTATTTGGATGCGTTGTTGGAGTCCGTGTACATTATCTAAAGTACGTATTGGACTATGTCTCCGGTCGGGGACGTCAATACGACGCCAGCCCCCAATCCGGCTAACATTTTAGAGCCGTCGAAGTGCATAATCCAATTGGAGTATGCGCCGTACTCTTTAGGGAGTTCGGCTTCGGTCCATTCAGCGACAAAGTCAGCCAAAACTTGTGACTTTATAGCTCGCCGAGGTTTGTAAGTTATATCAAATGGTAAGAGCTCAATGGCCCATTTTGCAATCCTGCCTGTCGCGTCGCGGTTGTTTATAATGTCGTTAAGTGGTACTTCAGAGGCCACTGTTATCGAACACTCTTGAAAGTAGTGTCGGAGCTTCCGGGATGCCATGAACACCGCGTATGCTATCTTCTGATAGTGCGGGTAACGGGACTTGCAGGGGGTTAACACAGTGGATACGTAGTATACTGGTTTTTGAAGAGGGAATTTATGCCCTTCTGTCTCTCGTTCGACGACGAGTACCGCGCTTACAACTTGATGCGTTGCTGCGATGTATAACAACATTGGTTCGCCCAGGTTGGGCGCAGCCAGGACCGGATTTGTTGCCAATATGGCCTTTATTTCTTCGAGTCCGGCGGTGGCAGCATCCGTCCACTCGAAGTGTTCGGTGCGCCTAAGGAGGCGATAGAGGGGCAATGCCTTTTCTCCTAGACGGGAGATAAAGCGGCTTAGAGCCGCCACACATCCAGTCAATTTTTGTATTTGCTTGAGGTCTTTTGGGATATCTAGCTGTGACAGAGCTCGGATCTTGGCTGGGTTTGCTTCAATTCCTCTACCGGATACGATGAAGCCCAGCAGCTTTCCAGCTGGTACGCCGAAAACGCATTTTTCCGGATTCAGCTTGATGTCATATGCTCTGAGGTTGTCGAATGTGAGCCTCAAGTCGTCTACTAGAGTTTCGACGTGTTTAGTTTTGACGACTACGTCGTCTACGTATGCCTCTACTGTTTTGCCGATCTGGGTAGCCAGACATGTCTGAATCATGCGCTGATATGTTGCGCCGGCGTTTTTAAGTCCCGAAGGGCATCGTGTTGAAGCAGAATGGTCCATATGGAGTGATGAATGCCGTTGCGGCTTGATCCGCTTCTGCCATCTTGATTTGATGATAGCCGGAGTATGCGTCCAGGAAGCACAATGAGTCGTGCCCTGCAGTGGCATCGATGATTTGGTCGATGCGGGGGAGGGGGAAGGGATCCTTTGGGCAGGCTTTATTTAGGTCTTTGAAATCGACACATAGGCGCCAGGATTTGTCCTTCTTTGGTACCATTACCAGGTTTGCTAGCCAATCCAGATGTTTGATGTCTCTGATGAATCCGGCTTCCAATAGTTTGGCTAGCTCTTCTCCCATTGCCTGTCTTTTGGGTTCGGAAAATCGTCGAAGAGCCTGTTTGACTGGCTTGAATCCTTTTAGGATGTTTAGGCTGTGTTCTGCCAATCTGCGTGGGATTCCGGGCATATCCGAGGGGTGCCAGGCAAAAATGTCCCAATTTTCCCGAAGGAATTCTCGCAGTGCGGCGTCTACATCAGGGTTCAATTGTGCCCCGATGGAGGCCGTCTTTGTCGGGTCCGTTGGGTGGACCTGGAATTTTACTATTTCATCTGCTGGTTTAAAGGAGGTGGACTTGGATCTCTTATCGAGTATCACATCGTCCCTATTCACCGTAGAGCGCAGCGCGGTGAGTTCCTCTGCCGCTAGGGCTTCGGATAGTGCCTCTAAGGCTAATGCGGCTGTCTTGTTTTCGGCGCGGAGTGCTATGTCCGGATCACTAACGAGAGTGATTATTCCGCCGGGCCCAGGCATTTTGAGCTTCATGTACCCGTAATGGGGTACGGCTTGAAAAATTGTGAATGCCTCTCGTCCTAATATAGCGTGATATCCGCTGTTGAACGGGGCCACTTGGAACGTGACTTCTTCGGATCTGTAATTGTCCGGCGAGCCGAATACCACATCGAGTGTGATTTTTCCTGTGCAGCGCGCCTCCCGGCTAGGGATTATTCCTCTAAAGGTTGTGCTGCTTCGCTCAATGCGGCTCCAGTCTATTTCCATTTTTTGAAGGGTTTCCTCGTAGATGAGGTTTAATCCGCTGCCGCCATCCATGAGGACTTTTGTAAGTCGAAAGCCGTCCACTATTGGACTAAGTACCAGTGCGGCTGGAGCTCGGGCTGTTCGGAATTTAGGTTCATCGCTGGCGTTGAAGGTGATGGCTGTGTCGCTCCATGGATTGGTTGTTGCTACTTGGTAGACTTCGGCGAGGCTGCGGATTGTTCGTTTCCGCATATTATTTGATGCGAAAGTCTCGAAGACTGTTGATACCGTATCGATGTTGTTGGAGTGGTTTTCCGGGGCTAGAAGCTCCTCTCCACTTTTGGCCACCTGTCGTAATATCCAACATGCTCGAAGGCTATGTGTTGGGACGGCGCCTTCTGTACTGTGAATTTTACAGGGTCCGCTAAGCCATCCCTCCAGTACGGATTCGTGCCCTTTATGGGGTTTTTGCTTTTTGGTTTTTGTATCTGGTGCCTGAGTGTAATGCACCCTTTTGTTGCGGACTAGGGTTGTATTCGGGGCCGGATTGTCCCAAAACTTATTTTCGGTTGTCCGGAAACTCTCCATCGCACAGTACTTTCATACTATGGACGCCAGGTCGGCGAAGCGTGTAATTTCACGACGGCTGACGGCGTTCAAGATTCCCTCGTCCGTGCAATTATTGCAAAAAATTGATATTGCGTTTTCCTCTCGGCAGTCCTTTATCCTGTCCATAACCAGGAGGAATCTGGCCCAGTAGTGATGTACTGTCTCAGCGGGCTCTTGCCGGATTAGAGATAGATCGCATATGTCTGGGCGGGTGGGTGGAATCAAGTCCGGAACCCTACCCATCTCAAGGCTCGAAGGCCGAGAAGTTTCCAAATTTGGAAGCTTGGATTGCTGGACGTTGTCCAATGAGTCTGGTCCGATGTCTGACTTTAAGTTCAGTGCTTGATCAAAGTCCGCCCCTCCGCGGGAATCCGGCATGGGGGGTTCGGGAGCCCGGACCTGACTAGTTTTCAATACAGGAGAAGAGTCGCTGCATTGTTCTTCTACCAATGCAACGTGGTGGGTGACCTGGGGAGAGTTAATCTCTCTCAGATCGGTTTTAAGCCCAGTCTGATTGTAGTCTGTAGCGACACCCAGGGCAGCGATGCGATCCAAGAGCTTGTTTACGGACGAGAGCTCTATTGGATCCAGCCGCTCAGTGAATTCCGAGCGGACATGAAGATTGCTTTTGACGACTTGAGAGGTCATTGTCGAAGCGGTGGCCGGACAGGCGGTCATAAGAAAACCACCTAGCCAGATAGTTTGGCTGGCGGTCAAGGCTCCTTTGGCGAAAATACCATCCTTGAAGACGGGAGGAGGCATCCTTCCTATCGGTGACGGCACAGAGGAACTCTCAATGAAAGCACCAATGTCGGTGTCAAAACCGGTGGATCTCGGGTAGGGGGTCCCGAACTGTGCGTCTAGGCGGATGGTAACAGGAGACAAGGGACACGATGTTTTACCCAGGTTCGGGCCCTCTTGATGGAGGTAAAACCCTACATCCTGCTTGATTGATATTGATATTGTAGATGTTTACAAGAGTGGATCTACCACGAGATCAAGGAGGCTAAACCCTAGAAGCTAGCCTATGGTATGATTGTAATGATTGTTGTTGTCCTACGGACTAGAGCCATCCGGTTTATATAGACACTGGAGAGGGCTAGGGTTACATAGAGTCGGTTACAATGGTAGGAGATCTACATATCCGTATCGCCAAGCTTGCCTTCCACGCCAAGGAAAGTCCCATTCGGACACGGGACGAAGTCTTCAATCTTGTATCTTCGTAGTCTTGGAGTCCGGTCGATGATGATAGTCCGGTCGATGATGATAGTCCGGCCGATGATAGTTCGGCAGATGATGGTAGTCCGGCTATCCGGACACCCCCTAATCCGGGACTCCCTCACTACTATTGCTGCATCACCCTCTCCTCTTCAAGGAAAACCAACGCAAACTCAAGATGTAGCAAGAAGGATTTCTGGCGCCGTTGCCAGGGAGGTCTTCGCTCAAGTCAAGACATACCAAGTACCCATCACAAACCCATCTCCCTCGCATTTACATTATTTGCCATTTGCCTCTCGTTTTCCTCTCCCCCACTTCACCCTTGCCGTTTTATTCGCCCTCTCTTTCCCAATCTCCTCCTCTCTTTTTCGCTTGCCTTTTTCTGTTTGCTTGTGTGTTGGATTACTTGTTGCCATGCCGCAAGATAATACCAAATTGTGTGATTTCTCGAATACCAATAATAATGATTTCCTTAGTACTCCGATTACTCCTCTTAATGATGTTGAGTCTTGTGAAATCAATGCTGCTTTGTTGAATCTTGTTATGAAAGATTAATTTGCCGGCCTTCCTAGTGAAGATGCCGCTACTCATCTAAACAACTTTGTTGATTTGTGTGATATGTAAAAGAAGAAAGATACGGATAACAATATAGTCAAATTGAAGTTATTTCCTTTTTCTCTTAGAGATCGTGCTAAAGTTTGGTTTTCGTCTTTGCCTAAAACTAGTATTGATTCTTGGAACAAGTGCAAAGATGCTTTTATCTCTAAGTATTTTCCTCCCGCTAAGATCATCACTCTTAGGAACGATATTATGAATTTTAAACAACTTGATCATGAGCATGTTTCTCAATCTTGGGAAAGAATGAAATTGATGCTTCGCAATTGCCCTACTCATGGTTTGAATTTATGGATGATCATACAAAAATTTTATGCCGGTTTGAACTTTGCTTCTAGAAATCTCTTAGATTCGGCCACGGGAGGCACGTTTATGGAAATCACGTTAGGAGATGCTACAAAACTTCTTGATAATATTATGGCTAATTATTCTCAATGGCACACCAAAAGATCTTCTAGTAAAAAAGTGCATGCTATAGAAGAAATCAATGTTTTGAGTGGAAAGATGGATGAACTTATGAAAATTTTTGCTACTAAAAATACTCCTCTTGATCCCAATTGATATGCCTTTGTCTTCTTTGATTGAGAATAATAATGAATCTATGGATGTGAATTTTGTTGGTAGGAATAATTTTGGAAACAATGCTTATAGTGGAAATTTTAATGCTAGACCGTTCCATAGTAATTCCTCTAATAATTATGGAAATTCCTACAATAATTCTTATGATAATTTTAATAAGATGCCCTCTGATTTTGAGAATAGTGTGAAATAATTTATGATTTCTCAAAAGAATTTTAATGCTTTGCTTGAAGAAAAATTGCTCAAAGTTGATGATTTGGCTAGGAACGTTGATAGACTTTCGCTTGATGTTGATTCTCTTAAAATTAGATCTTCTTCTCCTAAGCATGATATCAATGAGTCTCTCAAAGTAATGCGAATTTCCATTGATGAGTGTAAGGAAAGAACCGCTAGATTGCGTGCTAAGAAAGATAGCTTTATAAAAGCGTGTTCTTCTAGTTTCCATGAAAATAATGATGAAGATCTTAAAGTTATCGATGCTTCTCCTATTAGATCTATGTTTTGCAATATGAATTTTGATGATTATGGGACTGATGATGAATCAACTTTTCCTAGAAGGCGTCCCAAGAATTCAGAGTCTTTAGATCTTGATGCTAAATTTGGTAAAAGTGAGATTGGAAAGGCCACAACTTCAAATAACATTGAACCAACTATCTCGGATTTCAAGGAATTTTATTATGATATTTTTTTCTTTAAAAGGTTGTATTTCCTTGTTGCAATCCGTTGTTAATTCTCCTCATGCTTATAGTCAAAACAAAGCTTTTACCAAACATATTATTGATGCCTTGATGCAATCTTTTGATGAAAAACTTAATTTGGAAGTTTCTATACCTAGAAAACTTAATGATGAGTGGGAACCTACTATAAAGATTAGGATTAAAGATTATGAGTGTTTTGCTTTGTGTGATTTGGGTGCTAGTGTTTCCACAATTCTGAAAACTTTATGTGATATTCTAGATTTCCATGATCTTGATGATTGCTCGTTAAATTTGCACCTGGCGGATTCCACCATTAAAAAGCCTACGGGAAGGATCAATGATGTTATTATTGTTGCAAATAGAAATTAGGTGCCCATAGATTTTATCGTTCTTGATATAGATTGCAATCTTTCTTGCCCTATTATTCTTGGTAAACCTTTCCTTAGAACGATTGGTGCGATTATTGATATGAAGGGAATATTAGATTCCAATTTCCTTTAAAGAAAGGCATGGAGCACTTTCCCAGAAATAAAGTCAAATTACCTTATGAATCTATCATGCGTCTACTTATGAATCAAGTGCCAAAGAAGGCACTCGTTAGATCTATCTTTGCTTTTGTGCCTAGCTAGGGGCGTTAAACGATAGCGCTAGTTGGGAGGCAACCCAATTTTTCTTTGTGTTTCTTGTTTTTGTTCCTGTTTAGTAATAAATCTTGCATTTAATTTCTTTTTAGATGTGTTTTTATCTTTTAGTTAGTGTTTGTGCCAAGTAGAACCTATAGGATAAACTATGATATAGTTGATTTGATTCTGCTGAAAAACAGAAACTTTGTGATCACGAGAAACAATTCAATAAATCACAGTGACGTGCTTTTGCATTGATTCTTTTTGATGCTGATCAATAAACAAATTTTACAGTACTTCCTATTTTGGTAGGATTTTTAGAGTTCCATAAGTTTGCGTTAGTTACAGATTGCTACAGACTGTTCTGTTTTTGACAGATCTGTTTTTCGTGTGTTGTTTGCTTATTTTGATGCATCTATGGCTAGTAAAATAGTTTATAAACCATAGAGAAGTTGGAATACAGCAGTTTTAACACCAAAATAAATAAAGAATGAGTTAATTATAGTACCTTCTGTGGTGGTTTTGTTTTCTTTCACTAACAGAGCTTATAAGATTTCCTGTTGAGTTTTGTGTTGTGAAGTTTTCAAGTCTTGGGTAAAGCTTTTATGGACTATGGAATAAGGAGTGGAAAGAGCCTAAGCTTGGGGATGCCCAAGGCACCACAATATATTCAAGGATAGCCAAAATCCTAAGCTTGGGTATGCCCAAGGAAGGCATCCCCTCTTTCGTCTTCGTTCATTCGTAACTTTACTTGGAGCTATATTTTTATTCGCCACATGATATGTGTTTTGCTTGGAGCGTCATGTATTATATTAGTCTTTGCTTTTTAGTTTACCATAATCATCCTTTCTGTACACACCTTTTGGGAGAAGCCTATTTGATTAGTATTTGCTAGAATACTCTATGTGCTTCACTTATATCTTTTTGAGCTTGATAGTTTTTGCTCTAGTGCTTCACTTATATCTTTTAGAGCACGGTGGTGATTTATTTTGTAGAAATTGCTAGTATCTCATGCTTCACTTATATTATTTTGAGAGTCTTTTAGAACAGCATGGTATTTGCTATGGTTACAAAATTGGTCCTAGAATGGTGAGCATCCAAGTTGGGTATAATAAAAACAATCATAGGAAGTGAATTGGATGCTATGATCAATTTGATACTTCATAATTGTTTTGAGATATGGAGGTAGTGATATTAAAGTCATGCTAGTTGGGTGATTTTTAATTCAATGAATGCTTGTGTTGAAGTTATCAAGTCTCGTAGCATGCACGTATGGTTAAAGTTGTGTAACAAATTTGAAACATGAAGTGTACCTGGCTTGTGCATCCTTATGAGTGGCGGTCGGGGACGAGCGATGGTCTTTTCCTACCAATCTATCCCCCTAGGAGCATGCACGTAGTACTTGATTTTTGATGACTTCTAAATTTTTGCAATAAGTATATGAGTTCTTTTGACTAATGTTGAGTCCATGGATTATACGCACTTTTACCTTTCCACCATTGCTAGCCTCTTCGGTACCGTGCATTGCCCTTTCTCACCTTGAGAGTTGGTGCAAACTTCACCGGTGCATCCAAACCCCGTGATACGATACGCTCTATCACACATAAACCTCCTTATATTTTCCTCAAAACAGCCACCATACCTACCTATTATGGCATTTCCTTAGCCATTCCGAGATATATTGCCATGCAACTTTCCACCGTTCCGTTTATCATCATCATGACATACGTTACTTTTGTCATATTGCCATTGCATGATATGTAGTTGACATCTTATTTGTGGCAAAGCCACCATGCATTATTTTTCATACATGTCACTCTTGATTCATTGCACCATCCCGGTACACCACCGGAGGCATTCATATAGAGTCATATCTTGTTCTAGTTTCGAGTTGTAATTCATATGTTGTAATCAATGAAAGTGTGATGATCATCATTATTAGAGCATTGCCCAAAAAGAAAAAAAAAAGAAGAAAAATAGGGAAGAAAGGCCAAAAGAAAAAAAAGAAAGGCCCAAAAAAAGAAAGAAAAGAAAAAGAAGAAAATAAAGAAAATAAATAAAAAGGGCAATGTTACTATCTCTTGTTCTTCATGTAGTGAGTCTCATATATTGTGCTTCAAAGTAGCACCATGTTGTTCATTTAGTGAGTCTCATAGTTTGTCTTTTTCATACTAGTGGGAATTTTTCATTATAGAACTTGGCTTGTATATTCCTATGATGGGCTTCCTCAAATGCCCTAGGTCTTCGTGAGCAAGCAAGTTGGATGCACACCCACTAGTTTTCTTTTGTTAAGCATTCATTTATAGCTCTAGTGCATCCGTTGCATGGCAATCCCTACTCCTCATGTTAACATCAATTGATGGGCATCTCCATAGCCCGTTGATTATCCTCGTCAATGTGAGACTTTCTCCTTTTTTTGTCTTCTCCACACAATCCCCGTCATCATATTCTATTGCTCACGCTCATGTATTGCATGAAGGTTGAAAAAGTTTGAGATTATTTAAGTATGAAACAATTGCTTGGCTTATCATCGGGGGTATAGAAGTTGGGAACATCTTTGTGTGACGAAAATGAATCATAGACTAACTATATGATTTTGTAGGGATGAACTTTCTTTTGCCATGTTATTTTGAGAAGACATGATTACTTTGATTAGTATGCTTGAAGTATTACTATTTCTCTTGTCAATATGAACTTTTATTTTGAATCATTTGGATCTGAACATTCATGCCACAATAAAGAAAATTACTTTGAGAATTATGCTAGGTAGCATTCCTCATCAAAAAATTCTTTTTATCATTTACCTACTCAAGGACGAGCAGGAATTAAGCTTGGGGATGCTTGATATGTCTCCAACGTATCTATAATTTTTGATTGTTCCATGCTATTATATTACCCCTTTTGGACATTTATGGGCTTTATTTTACATGTTTATATCTTTTTTGGGACTAACCTACTAACCGGAGGCCCAGCCCGTATTGCTGTTTTTTTCCTATTTTAGTATTTCGAAGAGAAGGAATATCGAACGGAGTCCAAACGGAATGAAACCTTCGGGAGCGTGATTTTTGGAATGAACGTGATCCAGAGGACTTGGAGTGCAAGCCAAGAAGTAGTCGAGGCTCCCACGAGATAGGAGGGCGCCCCCCCTATAGGGCGCGCCCCCCTGTCTCGTGGGCCCCTGGGCGGCCACCGACGTACTTCTTCCTCCTATATTAGCCTACGTACCCCGAAAACATCCAAGGAGCACCCGCGACACAATTTCCACCGCCGTAACCTTCTGTATCCGTGAGATCCCATCTTGGAGCCTTCGCCGGTGTTTTGCTGGAGGGGGAATCGACCATGGAGGGCTTCTACATCAACACCATAGCCCTTATAATGAGTTGTGAGTAGTTTACCACAGACCTACGGGTCCATAGTTATTAGCTAGATGGCTTCTTCTCTCTTTTTGGATCTCAATACAATGTTCTCCCCTCTCTTGTGGAGATCTATTTGATGTAATCTCCTTTTGCGGTGTGTTTGTCGAGATCCGATGAATTGTGGGTTTATGATCAAGTTTATCTATAAATAATATTTGAATCTTCTCTGAATTCTTTTATGTATGATTGAGTTATCTTTGCAAGTCTCTTTGAATTATCGGTTTGGTTTGGCCTACTAGATTGATCTTTCTTGCCATGGGAGAAGTGCTTAGCTTTGGGTTCAATCTTGCGATGTCCTTACCCAGTGACAGAAAGGGTTGCAAGGCACGTATTGTATTGTTGCCATCGAGGATAACAAGATGGGGTTTATATCATATTGCATGAGTTTATCCCTCTACATCATGTCATCTTGGTTAATGTGTTACTCTTGTCTTATGAACTTAATACTCTAGATGCAGGCAGGAGTCGGTCGATGTGTGGAGTAATACTAGTAGATGCAGGCAGGAGTCGGTCTACTTGTTATGGACGTGATGCCTATATACATGATCATGCCTATATAATCTCATAATTATTCGCTTTTCTATCAATTGCTCGATAGTAATTTGTTCACCCACCATAATACTTATGCTATCTTGAGAGAAGCCACTAGTGAAACCTATGGCCCCTGGGTCTATCTCTTATCATATTTGCTTCCAATCTACTTTTATTTGCATCTTTACTTTTTGCGTCTATATTATAAAATACCAAAAATATATTTATCTTATCATACTATCTCTATCAGATCTCACTTTTGCAAGTGGTCGTGAAGGGATTGACAACCCCTTTATCGCGTTGGTTGCGAGTTCTCAGTTTGTTTGTGTAGGTGCGTGGGACTTTTGAGGAGCCTCCTACTGGATTGATACCTTGGTTCTCAAAAACTGAGGGAAATACTTACGCTACTATTGCTGCATCACCCTCTCCTCTTCGAGGAAAACCAACGCAAGCTCAAGACGTAGCAGGGTGGACCGGTGCTTGGATGTTTTTCTTACTTGAACAAGCCTCCCATTTATGATTAACCCCTCTCGCAAGCACCCGCAACTACGAATGAAGAATTAAGATAAAATCTGACCATAGCATTAAACATATGGATCCAAATCAGCCCCCTACGGAATAGCGCATAAACTAGGGTTTAAGCTTCTGTCACTCTAGCAACCCATAATCTAATAACTACTCCATAATGCATTGCATTAGACCAAAAGATGGTGAAGTGACATGTAGTCGATGTTCACATAACACTGCTACTTGTGATCCGCGTTGGTAAATTCCACAAAGAGGAGGGGATGATGCAGCATAGCAGTGGTAAGTATTTCCCTCACTTATGAAACCAAGATTATCAATCCAGTAGGAGAACCAAGAAACACTACGTAAATAGCACCTGCACACAAACAACAAATCCTCGCAACCCAACGCGTAGAGGGGTTGTCAATCCCTCCAAGGTATTGAAATACGATAAACAGATAGATTGGTAGATGCAAATAAGATAAAAGCAAATAAAATGCAGCAAAGTATTTTTGGGTTTTTGGTAGAATAGATCTGAAAATATATGACAGAAAATAGTCACGGGGGGGCGTAAATTTCACTAGTGGCTTCTCTCGAGAAAATAGCATATGGTGGGTAAACAAATTACTGTTGGGCAATTGATAGAAAAATCAATAATTATGACGATATCCAAGACGATGATCATGTATATAGGCATCACGTCCAAGAGTATTAGACCGACTCCTGCCTGGATCTACTACTATTACTCCATACATCGACCGCTATCCAGCATGCATCTAGTGTATTAAGTTCATGGAAAAATGAAGTACTGCAATAAGAACGATGACATGATGAAGACAAGATCTATTCATGTAGGAATAGACCCAATCTTGTATCTTTAATAGCAACGATACATGTGTGCCATGTCTCCTTCTATCACTGAGATTGAGCACCGCAAGATCGAATCCATTACAAAGCACCTCTTCCCATGGCAAGATAAATCAATCAAGTTGTCCAAACAAAACCAAAATATCGGAGAAGAAATATGAGTCTATAATAATCATGTATGGATAGATCTGATCATAAACACAGAATTCATCGGATCCCAACAAACACACCGCAAAAAAGAGTTACATCAAATAGATCTTCAAGAACATCGAGGAGAACACTGTATTGAAGATCAAAAAGAGAGAAGAAGCCATCTAGCTACTAATTACGGACCCGTAGGTCTGTGGTAAACTACTCACAGATCATCGAAGGAGCACCAATGAGGATGATGAACCCCTCCGTGATCGTGTTCCCCTCCGGCTGAGTGCCGAAAAAGGCCTCTAGATTGGATCTCGTGGTTCTGGAACTTGCAGCGGCTGAAACAACTTTTCGTCAACTCCTCTAGGGTTTCCGAAATATTGTGATATTCATAGAGTCAGAGGTCGGTGGAGAAGGTTCCCATGTGCCTCACAAGCCACCAGGGCGCGCATGGGGCCTCTGGCATGCCATGCTGTCTTACGGGCCCCACGGGCCTCCTCTGGTGCACCTCTTGGGCTCCCTAGGTCTCTTCTGGGCAGAGAAAATCTCCAAAAAGTTTCGTGCCATTTGGACCCCGTTTGGTATTGATATTATGCAAAGTAAAAAAACAAGCAAAAAACAGCAACTGGCACTGGGCACTATGTCAATAGGTTAGTCCCAAAAATTAGAAAATGTATGTAAAACATCCTAGATTGATAATATAACATCATGGAACAATAAAAGATTATAGATACGTTGGAGACGTAGCATCATCCCCAAGCTTAATGCCTGCTCATCCTCGAGTAGGTAAATGATAAGAAAGAATTTTTGATGTGGAATGCTGCCTAACATATTCATCATATTATTTTCTTTATAGCATGGACATTGAACTTTGTCGGCGTTCTGGGAATGCGGGTCCCCAGACTTGCCTGCCTGCGGCCTGCGGCGTGGCTGGAGGGGCGGCCCAGCATGGCCCATCTTCATCAGCACGAGCTCAAGACCCTCGCGAGGGGCCAAGCCTCGCGGGGTGGACGACAGGGAGCTTCCTCAGGCATGGCCTCGTTAGGCTGGCTCGCGAGGAGGCGGAGAGATCAAGGCGGGGTACCTCACGAGATGCCCATGACGCAAGCCATGACGACCAAGGGCGCCAGGCGGGCGCCAGCCCGCGCAGTGTCTTTCTTTCCTCTTTGGTGCAAAGGGAGCAAGCGCAGGCGAGAGCATCAAGCAAAGGCATCCGTTTCGGTGCAACAAGACCAAGATCGTCACAACGGCAGGAAGGAGGTCATTGTGGAGCCCAAGTCGGCGTCACCACCAGAGCCTTTGACAGGAGAGGACCAACTTTAGTCAGGATAAGTGTACTAGATGTTCCCCTTCAAAATGGCCGATTGTTGGCGCCCTTCCCGCTCAATATTTGGGAAGAGCCCAGGGCCTTTGCCTATAAATAGGACTAGCAACCCACAAGGTAGAGGGAGGTCGGAAGATCGAGACCATCATCTAGAAACCAGCAGATAGAGAGCGACTGAACTCCCCCGAGCAGTTCATCGCACCAGCCAAGAACAGACCCTCGCGAGGCTGTTCTTCCTTGTATTGTTCATCATCAGCCCAAGAGGCAATCCACCACACCACAAACTAGAGTAGGGTATTACACCACAATGGTGGCCCGAACTAGTATAAATCCTGTGTCTCTTGTGTTGTTCCTTTCATAGCTTAGATCCTAGCGAGGCGGTGAGGTGCAGGTAGGTAGAGGGCGAAATCTCCGCGCGCACCCCAGTGTTCAAATCTAGAGGGTCTGCCGGAACTCGAAATCCGACATTTGGCGTGCCAGGTAGGGGGTGCGCCGGAATTCGTCTCCCGCTACCCTGTTCTTCACCGACCATCGCATCCATGTCGGACGCTCGTCGGGCCCGCGCCGAGCGCCGAGCTGCTCTCGCTTTTGGCGTCGCCCAGATGGCCCCCGTCGGCGGCCGCCCATGCCGTTCCCCGTCGCCTGCCATCAACGCCGCCACCAGCCCGGCGGGGAACGAGCAGCAAGCATCGTCCCAGCATCCGTCAGTGAGGCGAGACGGCCGCACTGCTACTACCTCACTCAACCCAGCTGGTTCTTCGTCCCGTGCACTCCGCGCGACCATGGAGGCTCGAGCTGTGCTCATCGCGGCAAATGAGCTCCTGCGCTACCGCCCAGTCGACGACATCTACGAAGAGTGGCTCGACCGCATCGCCGAGCTCATCCGCGCCATAGGGGGCTCCCCCGCACCGTCCATCTTGCTGCACCGCGCCCCACCCTGCGCGGGCAATGAAGCTCCGGGGGCGCCTCAGCCGCCTCCTCCTCAAGAAGGCGCCCTGGCCCCAAGGCGCGTGGCCCCTGGGCGGAACCCACTCCATCTGGCGCCAGCGCGGCAAGAGTGGAGTTTCCAAGAGGTCCCTCGCCCCCAAGAAGATGCCCGAGTGCTCCCTGCTCCGGCCCGTCGCGACCACGCTCCTATTCCAGCATGCCACGACCCCGCGCTGCTCCTAGCTGCAGCACATGGGGACCCGCAAGACCAAGCCCTTCGTCACCAAAGGCCTCCCGTGGCCACAGCAGGCTGTCACGCCTTCACCATCGAGCTGTGCAGCATCGCATGGCCCGGCAAGTTCAAGCCAGACCTGCCTCCTCGCTACGACGGCACGGCTGACCCTGCGGAGTTCCTCCAGCTCTATGAGCTGGGCATCGAAGCCGCCAACGGGGACGAGAAGGTCATGGCGAACTGGTTTCCCATGGCACTCAAGGACCGGGCCCGCACCTGGCTCCTGAACCTGGCTCCTGGCACGATCTCCTCCTAGGATGAGATGCACACCCGTTTCATCGCCAACTTCCAAGGTACTCACGACCGGCCACCTGCCGTGAGCGACATGCGCCGCATCAAGCAGCAACTAGGGGAAACCCTGCAGAAGTACATCCAGCGCTTCAACAACGCACGCCTCAAGATTCCCAAGGTGACCGAGGAGGCTATCATCTCAGCCTTCTCCAACGGTGTGCGTGACGTCAAGATGAAGGAGGAGCTGGCAATGCATGAAGATCTGTGCACTTCCTTGGAGCTGT
Source organism: Triticum aestivum (assembly GCF_018294505.1). Taxonomy (NCBI): domain Eukaryota; kingdom Viridiplantae; phylum Streptophyta; class Magnoliopsida; order Poales; family Poaceae; genus Triticum; species Triticum aestivum. The sequence goes on along the minus strand of NC_057801.1, from coordinate 501,975,880 downwards.
TCAACTTGGCGAACAAGTGCGCCAGGGCTGAGGGAGGGCGTCTTTCCCTCCTCGAGTTGCCAGCCGTAGACCCAGAAGAGAAGAAATCCAAGGCCAAGGATGTGAAGCGCAAGGGGGCTGTCGTGCTCGCGGCAGAACCAGACACCAAGCGTTGCAGAGATCAGCCCGAGTCTTTCAAGGGCAACCGGTACTGTGTGTACCACGACCTCCACACCCACAACACCAACGAATGCCAAGAGCTCCGAGCCGTGCGAGAAGGGAGGATCGGCCGACGCCCCAACGATCGAGGCTACGACCGAGGAGGAGGAAGGAACACAGGACGCTGGGAAGACCGCGGCCCTCGCAAAGGGTGGCACGACCGACCTCGCGAGGATCGCTGGCAGGATCAGCCTCACGAGGGAGACTGGAGGGATCAGCCTTGCGAGGATCGTCCGCAAGGAAACGCAGGCCTCCCTCCTCTACCGCCGCAGCCAAGGAGAAACGAGGACCATCATCAGGACGAGGGGGCTGGGGGCTTCCAGGAGCCGCGCGCGATCGCCTGCATCCTAGGCGGAGCTCAAGCCCCAGCCTCTCAACGCATCTTCAAGCAGTTCGCCCGTGAAGTGAATGCAGTCCTCCCCAAGCTCGAAGCCACGCGCCCCCTCAGGTGGTCGGCGTGCGCCATCATGTTCAGCTCGGCGGATCAGCTCAAGTGCGCGGCCACAGCCGGAGTCCTCCCAATGCTTTGCTCCCCAGTCATCAACAACGTGCAAGTCACCAGGACCCTCATTGACGGCGGGGCAGGGCTCAACGTCCTGTCCGTAGAGACATTCAACAATCTCCAAGTGCCTTACGATCAGCTTCAGCCAACCAAGCCTTTCTCCGGAGTCACCGATGGCTCCACGGTTCTGATTGGACAGGTCCGCCTCCCTGTCACCTTCGGGGCGCGCAACAACTACCGCACCGAGCTCATCGACTTCGACGTCGCCCACATTCGCCTGCCATGCAATACCATCCTCGGGTACCCAGCTCTCGCGAAGTTCATGGTCGTGACTCATCACGGCTACAACGTGCTCAAGATGCCAGGAAGCGGTGGAGTCATCACGGTGCCTTGTGAAGAAAGAGACGCAGTATGCTCTCTGGAGCGAGCTTTTCAGGCCGCATCACTTGAAGACCCAGATCGCGGGAGCGGGAGGCTCCCTGAGACCGCTCCCAAGAAGAAGAAGACATCGACATGCCCAACCCCTCAGGAGGCAGGCCCCTCGGGGTCTGCTCCTGCCCTGGGGGCACCTCCTTCTATCGCATAGGAAGGCACGCCCGACGCCCTCCTCAAGCAAGGCTCGGGGGCTCCCTCCTGGAGGGTCACCGACCTTGCTAAGGTCACGAGGGAGGCGCTTGGGTACCACTTGGAGGCGTGCTTCAAAGCATGTTTCCCTCAGGAAGGAGCAAGGCAAGGAGGGCCAAACCCTCAGGAGTTCGTCAGTCAGATCACGCAGGAGTTGCAGGAGTCAAGAGTCATGAGTGGCAGCCACCGCTTACCCGCCGCAGCTCCCCATCCAAGCGAGGATGGTGGGCTACGCATCTACATCGACATCCCAGGGCTCAACCGAGCCGCCTCTCAGGAGCGCTTCTGGCCCTCACGCGCGGGGCGCTGCGAAGACCCACCCCACAGCTACGTTCGCATGCCCTACGGCTTGCCGAATGCGGCCGCCGCGTACCAGCGCCACATGAGGAGCATCCTGGAGGCTCAGGAGGCCAGGCGTTCCGCAGTCCTGGCGGAGATGGAGATGGTCCACAAGGAGCCACCAGCGCCTCCGGAACCTCCCGAGATGGTCCACAAACTAGAGTAGGGTATTACACCACAATGGTGGCCCGAACTAGTATAAATCATGTGTCTCTTGTGTTGTTCCTTTCATAGCTTAGATCCTAGCGAGGCGGTGAGGTGCAGGTAGGTAGAGGGCGAAATCTCCACGCGCACCCTAGTGTTCGAATCTAGAGGGTCTGCCGGAACCCTAAATCCGACAAACTTTTAGATTATTCAAAGCAATAGTCTGTAATTTGACATGAAGACCTTAATGCTCAAGCATATCAATAAGCAACCATGTATTTAAAAAATCAACACTAAAGAAAGCTATCCCTAGCCCATTATGCTCAATCATTGATCCATTCATGAAACACATCCAAATATTAGCTATATCCAATGCTCAAGTATGATAATAGTGCTTCTTAGTTGGTGCTTTATAAGAGAAGATGGAGACTCAAGAAAAATAAAAATTTCATAAAAGTAAATAGATCGGCCCTTCGCAGAGGGAATCAGAAATTTGTAGAGGTGCCAGAGTTCAAAGCTTAAATTGAGAGATAAAATTGTTTGGAGAGGTATGCTTTTCCTATCAATTGAAACGACCAAGAATTCCCAATATCTTCCATGCTAGATAAATCATAGGCGGTTCCCAAACATAAAATAAAGTTTATTCCTTTTACACCATTCTTTCACAATCCATTGCTAGCCATATCCACGGGTGCCTTCCATACCAACACTTTCCAAGGAATTTATTATTTGACAACATAAAGTAAATTTTTTTTGCATTTCAGGACTGGGCATCCCTATTACCGCCACACTCTCATGCAACGACAAGTGAATAAACACTCATCTTGAGAATAACATACCTAGCATGGAAACTATCGGCCACCCCCTACCGCTTCATGAGCGGTACAAGCACACAAAAGTGAAATTTATTTTGAAAATTAGAGTTGGCACATACAAATTTACTTGGAACGACATGGAAATAGCGCATATAGGTAGGTATAGTGGACTCATTTGGCACAACTTGGGTTTTAGGAGTTGGATGCACAAGCAGTATTTCCGCCTAGTACAAATGGAGGCTAGCAAATAGATTGAGAAGTGACCAACCATGAAACAAAAACCATCATAAAAGAACATTAAACATACTATCACTGAATAATGCACCACAAGTAGGATATAACTTCATTGCATAACTATTGACTTAATGTGCATGCGTAGGGAATCACAAACCTTAATGTCAATATTCTTACTAAAGAATAATTACTCACCAACATAACTCACATATCACTATCTCCATATCGCAAACTATTGCAAGGAATCAAGTTTAATATCCAATGATCTTCATGATTTTTTTATTATATCCCTCTTGAATATCTATCACTTTGGGACCAAATTCATTTAAAGCATATTGCCATTGCTAATAACAAGCTCTAAAACAAATTTAAGTAAAGTGCGAGAGCACATATTTCTTCAAAATTTCAACTCTCAAAATAATATAAGTGAAGCGTGAGAGGGTTTCTTCAAAAATTCTACTAACTATCAAAATAATCTAAGTGAAGAATGAGATCACATTTCTTTAAAATAACATCATCACCATGCTCAAAAAGATACAAGTGAAGTACTAGAGCAATTCCATAGCTAAAAGAAATTAAGTGAAGCACATAGAGCAATTCTAACAAATCATAGGATAATTATGGCTCACTCAAATAGGCGTGTCCAGCAAGGATGATTGTGACAAACTTAAAAGCAAAACAATCAAAGACTCATATAATACAAGACGCTCCTATAAGTGCATCTAGTGCCCCTTAGTGATTTTGGTGTATTGAAGACTTATAGGTTAAGGGACTGATGCGTTTGAGAGTGTACACAGGTCTATAAGTCTATGAGGAGTTTGATATTTACAGAGAAAGTCGACCCCTAAAAATGAAGTTGTTCAACTGAAGACTTTGGATTTCTGAAGACTTACTGAAGACTTTCTGAAGACTTTGAAAGTGAAGAAATTGGTGTAACCTTGAAGACTTGGCAATCATTCGAAGAACATGAAGCATGAAGACTTTTGTTTTTATAGTTTCATTTTCTCTTTCTTGAGTCATAGGAAACACCGTACTGTTAAAGGGGGTCGAGGAAATACTAAGGAAAATTTTCCATGTGATGCTCAACTCAAAATCCTACACCTACCAATCCCTTCGAGTGAAGCCATTGGAAATCTCGCACAGTTTAGTCATACTCATCAGTGACAGAGACGAAGTTCTTCTGGTCTCTGAGGAATTTTTTCTGACTAAGGAGTTAGGAATTCGCCAGTGCGGTTTGCCTACAAAGTGAGGAACATGATAGCCCTGAGGTGTTTGAGAGTCAAATATTCCGACCGTTGCTGTGCTACGCGCCAGCTGTCCCAAAATATCTACCCACCTAACGGTCATATAAGACAAGGGCATTTATGTCTTATCATGTCGGGCTGCTCCCTAGGCTATAAATAGCCACCCCCTACAACCACTAGCTGGTTGGCTGCTCCGAGAGAAACTAACACTTGTCAATTGAGAGCAACCCATCCTCCGAGGACTTTGAGCAAAAATCATCAAGTGAGGAAAACCCAAACCCAAACCTACAAACCCCCAAGTGATTGAGCATCACTGAAGAGATTGATACTTCGTGGATCCGACGCTTGTTTCCTTTGAAGACTGTGCTTCTTCCAGACGGTTAGGCGTCAAGGTCTAGAGCATCCAAGAGGAATTGTGGATCGCCGAGTGACCGAGTTTGTGAAGGTCCGGAAGTCACCTGAAGACTTACCACGAGTGATTGGGCGAGGTCTGTGTGACCTTAGCTCAAGGAGAATACGGTGAGGATTATGTGTCCGGGACTAGGTGTCCTCAAGTTTAAATACTCAGCCGCTCCAACCAGATGTACAACTGAGACAACAGTTGGAACTGGTCTACCAAATCATTGTCTTCACCGAGCTTACTGGTTCTATTTCCTCAACTCTTTAATTTCCTCATCTCTGTTGTTGTGTGCTTGTTCATATCTGTTTGAAGACTTTGACTGAAGACTTTCTCAACTTCCTCAGTTCAATTTCTTCAGTCTGTCCGTCTTCATCTTGTGTTATCCTGTGTTTACGCTTTCTGTACTCTGTACTTGTCTTCATTTCATCATGATAACTATGCGTGTATTCTGCTATGTTTACTTTTGAGTACTTATTCCACTGCAAGTAGTTCTTCATTTAGGAATTTCCTCACCAGCAAATTCCTCAGTGAAGAATTCATAAAATTTGCCTATTCACCCCCCCCTCTAGTCGATATAACGCACTTTCAATTGGTATCAGAGCCTGGTACTCCCTTGTTTTGTGTGATTTTGGTTTAACAGCCTGGAGTTTCAGTTATGTCGACCGCAGGTATGATCAAGGTCTCTATTGGGTGTCCTACCTTCGATGGAACGGACTACCCCTATTGGAAGAATAAGATGCAAATGCATCTTGAGGCAATTGATAACGATCTCTGGTATGTTGTGGAAAATGGTGTTCCCTCTGTCACACCTTCCCTGAATGCTGCTGATGTGAAGAGATTCAAGCAACTCGATTCTCAATGAAGAATATCATATGTGGCCATCTGAGCAAAGGGCAATATGGTAGAGTGAGTGCTTTGGAAACTGCTAAGCTTATCTGGGATAGGCTCTCCAAAGTAAATGAAGGAGTCTCAACTCAACGTGACTCTCATGTCGATGTTCTTCGCAATCTCTTCAACTGCTTCAAAAGACTCGACAATGAAAATGTTCAGCAAATCTTCGATCGCCTCACTGATATCTCAAATGAGCTTCAAGCGCTTGGCGCCACTGATATCACCGACCATGAGGTGGTGAAGAAATTGCTGAGATCGCTCGATTCTTCATTTGATACTCTGGCACTAATGATTCAAGAACGTGCTGATTACAAGTCACTTGATCCCGCTGATATCCTCGAAAGGCTAAACACTCATGAGTTCCAGCTTACTGAGAAGAGAGATCTCTATGGTTTGAGCTATGGCAAACCACGTGCTCTGAAGGCCAAGGCAGTCTCTGAGTCTGAAGAATAGGACTCCACTAGCAGCCTTGGTGATCCTGAAGAACTGAGCCAAGAGCTAGCACTGCTCGTGAAGAAATTTCAGAAGTTCTCAAGACGTGGCCGCTTTGGAAAATCCTCAAGGAGCAACGATTCCTCATGTAGTGACTATAATAAGAGGCTATGTCACAAATGCAAGAAACCTGGTCACTACATTCAAGATTGTCCTCAGTGGGACATGGAATTGAAGAAGAAGAAATACAAGGATTATAGTTCTGATGATGCCAAGAAGAAGAAGAAATCTTCAAAGTCTTCATCGTCAAAATCCTCGAAGTCTTCATCTCACAAGAAGAGCAGCTCCAAGAAAGCTCGGGCATTCATTGGCAAGGAAATGGATTCTGAGGCTGAATCTGAGGAACATGAGGAAGAGGAGGCATCCGAGGAGTCCGAGTCTGGTGTGGCAAGCCTAGCTCTTGCTACCGCGTTCGTCATCAAGTCTATCTTCAACTTTGAAGAAAATGGCAACACTAGCAATGCTGATGAAGGCAATGATGACTACGCTCCCACCTATTGCTTCATGGCAAAGGGTGCCAAGGTAAATAAATACCCCTCCTCTGAATCTAGTGAGGATGAATCTGATGAAAATCTTAAGCCTAGCTACTCTAAACTTGCTAAGATTGCTGTGAAACAACAAAAGGCTATTGAAAAGCTTCAAAACATGCTAGACAAAAGTGATGATATGTTGGGTGAAGAAATGGATCGCACTAAAAACTTAACTGAAAATCTTCAAAGACTTCAGTCTAAGTTTGACAATCTTCAAAGACTTCAGTCTAAGTTTGACAATCTTCAAAGTCATCATAACACTCTCTTATCTGATCATGAGAAGCTTTCTTATGAATTTCTTCAAAGAAAGCAAGATCTTGAGAAGCTAAGAGTGAGTTATGAAGATCTTTAGAAGGAGCGTAATTCATTACTAGCTCAACAAATCAGCGCTACTCAGGAAGAATTTGATCCTCCATGTCTGAAGTGCATTGAACGTGAATCTGCTAATTCTTCACCTGAATGTTCAAATGCTTCTAATGTTATAATCTCTTCACATGTCTCTTCTATCACTAATTCCTCATCTGAGGACATTGCTAGTATCACTGATGATGCAGGGTTGAAGGAATTGTACATGACAGGCATGTACAAAAGCCTCAAAGGGCATCAGACTCTTTGTGATGTGCTTAAAAAGCAGATCCTCAACAGGAATCCTAGGAAAGAGGGTATTGCCTTTGAGAGGAAACTCAATGCTAATGGAACATATTGGAAGCCTGAGCAGTACCCAAAACCTCATGGGTTGCTGCAAAGGGACCTTCAGTTCATCCATCCAATTTAGCTGGCTTTACATGTGAATCTCCTCATTGTTCTGATGAGTCCTTTGACTCCAACTATAAACTGTTCAAGAATCAGAATGGTGAAGTATTTGCTAGATATGTTGGCACTAACTGCAGGAACGGTTCTCCTATGAAGAAAATCTGGGTTCCCAAAAGTTATCTTGAAAATCTTCAGGTGAATGTCCTCATGACACCACCACTGAAGAATAGGAACCCCAGATCCAATTCTTCATATGGACCTAATTCTTCACATGGATCCAATTCCTCAAAAGGATCAAAATCCTCATATGACCATCATCGTGCTAACCCTTCTGTTTCACAGGGTAGAGCTAAGGGCTATGAATATGAGCATTATTCTTCAAATCATTATGTTCATAAGTCCTCGAAGAATTTCTCTGCTTATTCATATGCTTACCCTAACCCCTCTTATGTGAAACGAAGCGGACTGGCTTCTATGCCACCTTTCTCATATGGTGCACGCAGAGTGATGAATTCTTTGCCACCCCTTCAGATGTGGGTGGTGAAGAAAAACAATTAATCTCTTATGCAGGGTCAGGTCTCCAGACGTGCTCAAAACGTTTGAAGAATTTTCTCGGAGACCTGAATTTGCCTGAAAGGACGCAGGCTAATCATGAAGAAATGAACTTTCATTTCACACGTCCTCATACTCATTTATTTGTGTTGTTGCTTGATGAAATTGATCTGATGATATTGATATCATATTCTTCACTTGTGAAGTATATGAGTTCGTAAGTTCAACTAATTCATCTGCAGGATGATCAACCCAAAGCAAACGATTGGGTCCTCGATAGTGGATGTACGAATCATATGACTGGTGACAAGAATCTCTTGATGGACACACCTTTATCACCGTCACATATGAAGCATATCGTCTTCGCTGACAAAGGCAAAAGTCAGGTATTGGGTCTAGGTAAGGTTGCGATCTCAAAGGATCGACACATGGAAAAAGTCATGCTTGTCGAGTCCTTAGCATACAACCTCATGTCTGTCTCGATGCTTTGTGATCTTGATATGGTTGTTGTCTTTGGCAAATATCGTTGCATTGTGATCATGGAAGCTGACAATTCCAAAGTCTTCGAAGGCTTTAGGAGAGGAGACTTGTACATTGTTGATTTCTCTACAGGACCACAACTGGCCGTGTGCTTACTTGCAAAAGCTTTGAAGGCTGGCTATGGCATCGACGACTTGGTCATGCTGGCATGAGGAATTTGCACACACTTGCGAAGAAGAAGCATGTCATTGGCATTGAGAATGTCAAATTCCTCAAGGATCACTTATGCGGAGCCTGTGAAGCTGGAAAGATGACCAAGGCCAAGCATCCAGCGAAGACTATCATGACTACCACTGCTTCACATGGATCTCTTCGGTCCTAATCATTATTCTGCTGTTACAAATGATGCATCTCTATATGGCTTTGTTATTGTTGATGATTATTCTCGTTACACATGGGTGCACATTTTCACTTACAAACATGAGGTGCATGAAGTCTTCAAATGATTTTCCTCGAGGGCTTCAACCAACTTTGGTGTGAAGATCAAGCACATCAGAAGTGACAATGGGACTGAGTTCAAGAATTTCGGTCTTGATGGCTATCATGATGAACTTGGTATTACTCATGAGTTATCTGCTCCTTATACTCCTCAGCAAAATGGCGTCGTGGAGCGCAAGAACAGAACCATCGCTGAAATGGCTCGCACTATGCTTGATGAATACAAGACACCTCGTCGGTTCTGGATTGATGCAATTGATACTGTTTGCCACATCATCAACAGAGTATATCTTCACAAATTCTTCAAGAAGACTGCCTATGAACTCCTCACAGACAAGAAACCCAATGTGAGTTACTTCAAAGTCTTCGGTGCTAAATGTTGGATTAGAGATCCGCATCACAATTCTAAATTTGCACCGAAAGCACATGAGGGTTTTATGCTTGGTTACAGAAAGGACTTGCACACCTACAGAGTCTTCAACAGCGTTCTTCACAAGGTTGTTGAAACTGTAGATGTGCGGTTCGATGAAACTAATGGCTCGCAAAGAGAGCACCTACCTTTTGTGATAGATGAACTAGCACATGAGGATTCTATCAAATTCAGGGCTACTGAGGATGTCATTCCAACCGAAGAATCTGCTAAAGAATTCATTCCAGATCATGATGATCGCCGGGCTGGCGCACCTGAAGAAAATGGTGCTGAAGAAAATGCTCCTGAAGGAAATGCTGATAAAACTCCTCGAAGACAACCCACTCATCCTAGCATTGCTAACAAAGTGCAAGTCGAGAAGATCATCGATGACATTGAAGCGCCAGGTCCTCTCACTCGCTCAAAGGCTTCACATTTATATAACTTTTGTGGGCACTTTGCTTTTGTCTCTATCACAGAGCCCACTAAGGTAGATGAAGCATTTCTGGAGCCTGAGTGGATTCAAGCTATGCAAGAAGAATTACATCAGTTCGAGCTCAACAACATCTAGGAACTGGTCAAACGTCCAGATCCTTGCAAGCACAACATCATTGGCACAAAATGGATCTACCGCAACAAGCAAGATGAAAATGGCCTTGTGGTGAGGAATAAGGCACGGCTTGTAGCTCAAGGCTACACACAGGTTGAGGGTATTGATTTCGATGAAACCTTTGCACCTGTTGCTAGACTTGAGGACATTCGCATATTACTTGCTTACACTAACCATCATAATATCACTTTATATCAAATGGATGTGAAAAGTGCATTCCTCAATGGTAAGCTTGAGGAATAAGTATATGTTTCTCAACCCCCAGGTTTTGAAGATCCAAAGAATCCCGACAAAGTCTTCAGACTCAACAAGGCCCTGTATGGCCTCAAGCAAGCCCCTCGGGCATGGTATGATACTTTGAAGGAATTCCTTAAGAAGAAAGGCTTCAAACCCGGTTCACTCGACCCAACTCTTTTCACTAAATCTTATGATGATGAATTGTTTGTGTGCCAAATATATGTTGATTATATTATCTTTGGCTGTACTAACCAATGCTATAGTGATGAATTTGCCTATATGATGAGTGAAGAATATCAAATGTATATGATGGGAGAATTGAAATTCTTTTTAGGTCTTCAAATTCGTCAACAGCGCAATGGCATATTCATATCTCAGGAGAAATACCTCAAAGATGTATTGAGGAAATTCGGCATGCAAGACTGCAAAGCGGTCAAAATTCCAATGCCCACAAATGGCCATCTATGCACTGATGAAAATGGTAAAGACTTCGATCGGTATACCGCTCCATGATTGGCTCTTTATTGTACCTATGTGCATCTAGGCCAGATATTATGCTTAGTGTTTGCATGTGTGCCCGATTTCAAGCTACACCGAAGGAATCACACCATAAGGCTGTGAAGCATATTCTTCGATATCTAGCTCACACACCAACACTTGGATTATGGTATCCCAAGGGCTCTTCATTTGATCTCATTGGATATTCCGACTCTGACTATGCTGGCGATCACGTGGACCGCAAGTCAACATCAGGCACATGCCATTTCCTCGGACGATCTTTGGTCTGTTGGTCCTTGAAGAAACAGAACTGCGTATCACTCTCCACTGCAGAAGCTGAGTACATTGCAGCTGGATCATGCTGTGCTCAATTACTATGGATGAAGCAAACACTCAAGGACTATGGCATCAACATGAAGAATGTGCCTCTCTACTGCGACAATGAGAGTGCTATCAAGATTGCGCATAACCCAGTTCAGCACTCGAAGACAAAGCACATCCAGATTCGTCATCTTTTTCTTCGTGATCATGTGTTGAAGGGCGACATCTCCATCGACCATGCTAGCACTGAAGATCAACTGGCCGATATCTTCACTAAGCCCTTGGATGAGAAGAGATTTAGCAAGTTGCGGTGTGAGCTAAATATCCTAGAATCTTCGAATGTTCTCTGAAATTGACACACATCCTAACACTTATGCTGACTTGATGACTTAGATGCGCAACACATGAAGTAACATTTTTCTTCAATCAATGAAGACTAACCCTCTAAGTGTGAAGAAATTAATGAAGAAATTTATTCTCAGAGCCCTACGACAATTGTACGCGGTGTCTGAAATCAGCTTTCTTATACGATGGGTTACGCCACCAACCAAAGTCGAAAATCTTCAATTTGAGTTTTTCTTCGTTTTTGAAATTCCTTGGTTTTTCAAATTCTTCAACTTTGCATTGTCTTCACTCTTTCCGGTGTAGTTCTTCATTTGAATATATATATATATATGTGTGTGTGTGTGTGTGTGTGTGTGTGTGTGTGTGTGTGAGTTTTATGTCCTCTACAGCATTCACTTATTGCTATTTCTTCAAGTTGATTTCTTCTGCTAAGTGAATGTGATCGGACCCTTCCTCCTCTATGCTAAACTCAACCCACTCTATTCACAAATTCTTCATGTGATTTCTAATTTGAAACTCATTCAAAATCTTCACTGTGTCCTTGACAGCTGAAGAAATTGCGAACGGAAACTTAAAAAAATCTTATCAAAAATTGTGGTTTTGCCGCTCAAACTGTTCCGCATCCCATGACAATACTTATCTATCCACCCACGATCCTACATGATCGCCACCTCTCAGTACGTGGGTGACACATGTCAAGCGAATGAGAAGGGCCAGGGGCACGTTCGTCCGAAATCTTCGGGCGTATAGTTTTTCACCTCCGCTATAAATACCCCTGCCTCTTTCTCACTTCACTTTTACTCCGCTCGACCTCACTCTTGCTTGAGCTTTCCTGAAACCCTAGCGCCGCTACTACTTCATCGTTGCCGGTGAGGAAGAGCTTCACTGCCTTGACCTCGTCGCCGACGTACTCGCACCAGTTGCGGATTTCTTCACTCCGCCGCCATCATAGCCATCTTCCTCTGCTGATTTAGGGCGTGGAAGATCTGAATGGACGAACTTCACTCCTACTCTTCCCAGTTCGTCGTGTTCTTCACTTCGGGTAATTAAAAGTTACTTTTACTACCCGCTTTGATTCATGTGTTTTCTTGAAAATCTTCAAAGGTGTTTATTCTTCAAATCTTCACACACTAAACACCTCACATGTTATCTGTTCTTGATTCGTTTCTCTAAGCAATGGTTTTCTTCAAGATACCTCAATTCTGTGGATTCACAAATCTGTACAACTCTGGAACCTAAGATAAAGAACGCTTAGTGAAATTCTTCAAGACTCATCTGGTCAAATTCCTCAAACCTATTCTTTTTTTTAAATCTTCTGAGAACGCATATGACCTCTCCAAATTCCTCGCAACTATACTCTGTTCACAGGTACAAATGTCACTGCTGAATCACTAGGTTCTCATCAACTTAACTCATTTGCAGTGTTCCTCGAAGAAAAGTTGCATATCTCTTCAGAAACTTCAGTTGTTCATATTCCTCAGCTGAAGAAAATGGGCGATGGTAAGAAGCCACAGAAGGGAGGAAAGAGGCCTGAGGTCAATACTGTGTTTGAAATCCCTGAGGACATTTATGCTGGGTACTGCACACCCCCTGAGGAAGATAGAAATCAGCGCAAGGTGCGCATTCAACAGATTGAGAGGAGATGGGCACGAGAATGGATGGAGTACAGGTATGTTACTCCCAAGTACATGAAGAAATTCGCGCTCAACCCTCCATGCTCAAGACCTCCATTGGCACCTGGCCAACTGGCAGATCCCACCAGCCTCAAGTGCGGTGAGGACTATGCTGATGAATGGGCAAAGCGCCAGGCTAAACTGGCCAAGCAAGCAAAGGAAGCAGTGAAGAAATTCAATGCAGACTCAGCTGCTGCTGCTACCGCTGTTGAGGCCTCTGCTAGTCAGCTGAAGAAAGCGATGCCAAAGAAGCCTGCTCACAAGTCAAGCGCTTCTTCTTCAATGCCCTCATGGCCAAGCTCCTCAGCAATGCCCTCAAGGCCAGAATCTTCAAAGCCCTCACGGCAAATCCCTCGGTATGCTCCTCCTCCTCCAAAGTCCTCAGCTCCTCCGACAAAATCTTCAGCTGCTCCAACAAAATCCTCGGCACCTGTGCATCTTGCCACGTGCCAAAGGACCGCAGGCATCTCAATTGCCTCAGGAGCATCGGCAAGTTCCTCAGCTGCACCAAATTCCTCAGCTGGCCCCTCTCTGCTGAAGAAAAAGGCCACTACTGGAAAAGGCCTTCGACCAAGTCCTCACAAGAAGCAGGTCGTCTTCCAGGTTCCCTCTGATGAAGATGAGGCTGATGATGAAGAACTTGCTCAAATCATCAGAGACAGGCAAGCCAGGGCCGCTAGAGCCACAGGTAGCAACGTGCCTCTACTGTTGGATCCAAAGTTGATCCTCGACTTCATTGACTTATGGCACAAGGACCCTAACATGCCTTCGCCAGAGATGAATCTCACTCCTGGTCAAAGTCATGTTCTGACTGCCTTCACTGAGGAAGGAAAGTCGAAATTTGAAGAAGGCAGAAAGCTAAAGAAAGTGCAGTACAAGAAACAGTGCTACCTCAAGGACAATGTCCTCACTCTCACACTTGGTCAGCTCCTTGCCTTGCGAGCTGAAATCAAGCAATTGAGTGATGAGTTCGATCGCTACTACGCTGATTGGAAGGGAGCCAAGGTTCGATTCATCAATCTGACGAAGAAAATCACTTCAAGTGTTGCTCCTCTTGTGCACATTGAAGTTTCACCGGCTGAAGCATCTGCTCAGCCTACTGAAGAACATGCCAGCACCGCTGATGACAATCAGGCTGCTAAAGAAAATGAGAGTGTCAGGGCTGATGACTCCATTCCAGCCGCTGAAGATATTCCCAGGGCATCCACTAGTGGTGCGCCTGAAGAAAATGAAGAAATCAGGGCAATTGCAACAGTTGTGCCTGAGGAAAATGATCCAAAGTCCTCTACACCTCCTACGCCTACCCCAACTCCAATCCTTCCATCTGCATTAGATGTGAAGAAGACCAAGGTTGCAGAGCGTGCAGCTGTGAAGAAAAGGAAGGCATCAGATTCTTCAGCTCCGAAGAAAATGAAGCCCTTGACTAGTTCAACTGAAAATCAAATTGATGCCATTCCTGTATCTTTCATGCCATCAAAGGACCTTGTTTCTTTTGGTGAAGATTATGTGATTCCCGAGGAATCAGATGAAGAAACTCCTTTTGCTGCTTCGTCAGAGCAGTTGGATGAAGAAATTGAAGTGGATAGAATCCCTTCAACCCCAGTTGTCTCCTCACCTATGCCTCAGTTCACTGCTGAAGAGGCAGGTGTTGAAGAAATGAAAGATGAGGATGTGGACATCGGTTGTACCACACCTGTGCTCAATGATGACTTTTGGGAAAGTCAGCACCCCAAATCTCCGGTGTTCACTCCCCTCCAAGCAATTCCTCAGTCCACAGCTGCTACTGAAGTGCAAATGGGATCTGAAGAACCTCATGCAACCCCGTCCGTCCATGAAGAAATTCCAGCCACTAGTGCTGAAGAAAATGTAAATGAAGAATTGAAGACCCAGGATGAAGCTGCACAAGAGCCTGAAATTCCTCAGCCTGAGGAACCTGAGATTGCGATTCCTGAAGTGGTAATGCAACTGACTAACACTCCTCAGCCCAAGCCAAAGGATCCCTTCTCAAAGAAGCAAAAATTTAAGGCTGATGATTTCTTCGGCGAGCGTGTGTTCTTCACTGAATTCAACCCATATGACAATGCTCATCTTAGGAGGAAGCGCTTCTGGACTGCCAGCCAGGCCAACTTCTATTCCTCGGTACTCTTCAACAAGGACAAAGTCTTCGACCACGAGCACATTCCTCACGTGGACATGGAATCCATGCATTGCTTCACACAAGTCCTCAGCATGATTCACGATGCAGGCTTGCTAAACTTTTGCTCTGACATCGTTGACTAGAATGAAGAGCTAATTCTTCAGTTCTATGCGATGCTGCATATCACTGGTGAAGCAAATGACATCAACACTTGGGTGTTGGACTGGATGACCGAAAACACTCACTACAAGGGCACCAGCTACTGAATTGCTTCATGCCTTGCCACTCAGTCCTCCACCTGAAGGTGCTTGTTGTCTGTATGATGAGCCTGAACTCACTGCTCACTATATGCAAGTGCTCATGAAGCCACTGAAGCCTGGTCAAGCCCCAAGGACCAAATTCCTCGTGAAGGAATTGCTCTATGTGCCAAGAACCATCTATCGCATACTGACGAAGACTATGAGTCCTATCAAAGGCCATGACTCATCCGATGAAGAAGTTATCGGGATGATGAAGAATATTCTATTCAACATAATGCATGGCATCCCCATAAACTATCATGATTTCTTCATGAGGACTCTCGCAAATGTTGCACTTTCACCGCTTGAGCTGAAGCCTTACGCGCATCATGATTCCTCAGATCAAGGTCTTCACTCAACTACAAGGCTGATTTTCAGAATCACCTCAGCTACTTGCCCTCCATTGAAGTCCTCAAGCGGACAATTTCCTCATCTGGTGAGAAGGGGAAGTCAGCAGCCGTTATCGATGAAGGCATTCATCCATTGGACGGTTAGTTCCGCAAAGTTGCATCTTACTCCACCAATGACGACCTTGCCACTCATGATTCTGCTGCCAATGCTCCCAAGTCAAGTCCTCAAGCTACTACTCCTCGTGTGATGACTGGCTGTGAACTGCTTATAAGTCTTCACCAGAAGGTGGATCGAAACCACAAATGGGTTAAGCGTCAGTTTGGTTCTATTCTTCACAACATGACCTCTACACATAATGCAGTGAAGAAAAACCAATACTACCTCCATGAAGTTTTTGATCGCACCTGGGATATTTTGTCACATCTATATGGTGAAGAAGATCTGAAGCAAATGGTCTTCAAGGAAGATTTTGACTAGTCTACTCCTCCTCCGGAGAAATTCAAGAAGGTCAAGGTTCCTTCCTTGGTGGCCAGTTCATATTCTTCATCGCGCGACACGGATGAGTATGAAGACTTGGACGACACTGCAGCAGGCCCTACATCGACTCAAGACCCCAACAACGCCGGTGCTCCTCCATCTTCATGATATTCTTCAGGGGCGTTAGTCCTCATTTTCAACCCTTTTGGTCATTCGATGACAAAGGGGGAGAAATTTGAGTTAGTCTTCAAGCGGGTCTATCATATATGGGCGTTTTTTTTTGCTAAGTTACAACTCTCGTTTTTCTGATGACTTTGCTGGATCGAGTTGTAATCTTAAACTCTATGGTGGCCTGATACTTTTGTTGTGTTCTTATGCATGCTTATTCCTCATCAAAGTTAATGCACGCATGCTGAATTACATCAGTCACCATATTTCATCATGCATTTCAAATTCTTCATATTATATGTCAAATGCGTGTATGAATTACGAGATATAGGGGGAGATCTCCATGATTATACTCTTCAAGTGTGCATCGCTTCAAAAGCAAATTCCTCACTATGTACATCTTCAGGGGGAGTTCTTCTATATCTTGCAATCAAATTCCTCAATATCAGTATTTACACTTCATATGTTTTTCCCCGTTGAAAACTTAACCTATATTGTCATCAATCACCAAAAAGGGGGAGATTGTAAGTGCATCTAGTGCCCCTTAGTGATTTTGGTGTATTGAAGACTTATAGGTTAAGGGACGGATGCGTTTGAGAGTGTACACAGGTCTATAAGTCTATGAGGAGTTTGATATTTACAGAGAAAGTCGACCCCTAAAAATGAAGTTCTTCAACTGACTTTGGATTTCTAAAGACTTTTTGAAGACTTTGAAAGTGAAGAAATTGGTGTAACCTTGAAGACTTGACAATCATTCGAAGAACATGAAGTGTGAAGACTTTTGTTTTTGTAGTTTCATTTTCTCTTTCTTGAGTCATAGGAAACACCGTACTGTTAAAGGGGGTCGAGGAAATACTAAGGAAAATTTTCCATGTGATGCTCAACTCAAAATCCTACACCTACCAATCCCTTCGAGTGAAGCCATTGGAAATCTCGCACAGTTCAGTCATACTCTTCAGTGACAGAGACGAAGTTCTTTTGGTCTCTGAGGAATTTGTTCTGACTAAGGAGTGAGGAATTCGCCAGTGCGGATTACCTACAAAGTGAGGAACATGATAGCCCTGAGGTATTTGAGAGTCAAATATTCCGACCGTTGTTGTGCTACGCGCCAGCTGTCCCAAAATATCTACTCACCTAACGGTCATATCAGACAAGGGCATTTATGTCTTATCATGTCGGGCTGCTCCCTAGGCTATAAATAGCCACCCTCTACAACCACTAGCTGGTTGGCTGCTCCAAGAGAAACTGACACTTGTCAATTGAGAGCAACCCATCCTCCGAGGACTTTGAGCGAAAATCATCAAGTGAGGAAAACCCAAACCCAAACCTACAAATCCCCAAGTGATTGAGCATCACTGAAGAGATTGATCCTGCGTGGATCCGACGCTTGTTTCCTTTGAAGACTGTGCTTCTTCCAGACGGTTAGGCGTCAAGGTCTAGAGCATCCAAGAGGAATTGTGGATCGCCGAGTGACCGAGTTTGTGAAGGTCCGGAAGTCACCTGAAGACTTACCACGAGTGATTGGGCGAGGTCTGTGTGACCTTAGCTCAAAGAGAATACGGTGAGGACTATGTGTCCGGGACTGGGTGTCCTCGAGTTTAAATACTCAGCCGCTCCAACCAGATGTACAACTGAGACAACAGTTGGAACTGGTCTACCAAATCATTGTCTTCACCGAGCTTACTGGTTCTATTTCCTCAACTCTTTAATTTCCTCATCTCTGTTGTTGCGTGCTTGTTCATATCTGTTTGAAGACTTTGACTGAAGACTTTCTCAATTTCCTTAGTTCAATTTCTTTAGTCTGTCCGTCTTCATCTTGTGTTATCCTGTGTTTATGCTTTTTGTACTATGTACTTGTTTTCATTTCATCATGATGACTATGCGTGTATTCTGCTATGTTTACTTTTGAGTACTTATTCCGCTGCAAGTAGTTCTTTATTTAGGAATTTCCTCACCAGCAAATTCCTCAGTGAATAATTCATAAAATTCGTCTATTCACCCCCCCCTCTAGTCGATATAACGCACTTTCAGCTCCAAGCAAAACTCATGATATTTGACGAATAAAAATATAGCTCCAAGTAAAATTATCGATGGTTGTTAGAAGAAAGAGGGGATGCCTTCCGGGGCATCCCCAAGCTTAGTTGCTTGGTTCTGGTTCCATGGGCATCCCAAAGCTTAGGCTATTTTCACTCTTTATTCCTTCATCCATCATGATCTCACCTAAAACTTGAAAACTTAAATCATACGAAACTTAACAAAACCTCGTTAGATCCATTCACATAATAAAGCAAATCACCACTTCAAGTACTGTTGCAAAACCATTCATATTTAGTTATTGCATTATACCTACTGTATTTTAATTTTTCCATGGCTTATACCCCCCGATAAAATCCATAGATTCATCAAAATAAGCACACAATGCAATGGAAACAGAATATATCAAAAACAGAACAGTCTGTAGAGATCCGAATTATAGTTATATGTCTATAACTCCAATTTTTAAAGAAATTAAGACAACATGGGCAATTTGTATATGAATCATGTGTAAAAAATTCAGAAATTTATCACGCTCCAGAGAATTTTAAAAATTCTCTTACTAGACGCAAAAGTTTCTATTTTCTAACATGATCAAATCAACTATCATGCAAGTCATCCCAAAGGCTTTGCTTGGCAGAAACACTAACTAAAACACAAAACACACTGTAATAAGAAGCATAATTGTATATTTTTTGAAGAACAAAAAGAAAACCAAAAAGCAAAAAGTAAAGGATAACTATTGTGTTGCCTCCCAATAAGCGCTATCGTTTTACGCCCCTAGCTAGGCATATTGCATATATTTAAGTATTATCATCTTTGGTTTCCAACTCCTCAATCACACATCCATAATTCCTTGGAGATGTAGCATTCATATTCTCAATAATCACGCTCCTGGGGATAAAGTTAAAGAATTCATTCATGCAAGTAGGTTCTTTTATCAAATCAACATAGTTGAGGTGAATCCTAATCATTTTAAGATCTTCATTGTTGCTACTAGAAGTGGCGCCTTTGTTCTTAGGAGTATGTGTAGATTTCTTACTACAAGGAATTTTTTTCAATAGTTTTAATGGAAGAAAAAGCGGTGCTCAAATTACTAAATATTTCTTCCAATTTATCAATCCGAGTAGGGCTCTCCACTACCCTTTCACTAGCTACAGGTTGCGTCTCTTTTAGTATTTTAATAGTATCTCCTATCTTTGAATCAATTCGATTAGCAAGATCATGGATCCTTTTATCCAAATTTTCAACATGTTCTTTGGTGAGCATTTTCTTTTCAATAGCATCTAACCTTTGCATAACATGCTCAAGAGTTAAAACTGTTTCATAGATAATGATAGGTGTAGATCCCACTAAACTTCCCATAGCATTCAAAGCATCAAGAGTGGGATAACTCAGGAAATCCCCCATGGTGATAATGTCAAGAACGAATCTATACCAAGTAGTAATCCCCACATAAAAATTATGAAGAAGAATGGTAGTAGATTGCTTATGAATAGATCTATTATGAGCATTGCAAATCCTATACCAAGCATCTTTTAGACTTTCTCCTCCCCTTTGCTTAAAACTGAGAACTTCATTCTCAGGAGTGCACATGGCGAGGGAAGAATTAGCCATAGCGATAAAGCAAGAAAGAACACTAGCAACAAGAGATCTAATAAGAGAAAGGCAAACAAAAAGGGAAATAATTTTTTGTTTTTTTAAAAACGTTTTAGAAGTGGGGGACATAAAAATGAGAGGTAAATGGCAAATAATATAAATTGCAAGGAGATGAGAGTTTATGTGCAGGAACCTGATAGATATTGATGACGTCTTTCTGGCAACGAAGCCAGAAATTGGCAAGTTGACCGGAAACTATCTTGACTTGATCCTCCCCGGCAACGGCACCAGAAATTCTTCCTGCTACTTGTGATCTGCATTGATAAATTCCTCGAAGAGGAGGAGATGATGCAGCACAACAACTATAAGTATTTCCATCAGTTATGAAACCAAGGTTATCAATCCAGTAGGAGAACCAAGCAAAACTATGTAAAAAAAACTCCTGCACACAAACAACAAATCCTCGCAAACCAACACGTAGAGGGGTTGTCAATCCCTCCAAGGTATTGAAATATGATAAATAGATAGATGAAAATAGGATAAAAGAAAATAAAACACAACAAAGTATTTTTGGGTTTTTGGTAGAATAGATCTGAAAATATATGATAGGAAATAGACTCGTGGGCCATAGATTTCACTAGAGGCTTCTCTCGAGAAAATAGCATATGGTGGGTAAACAAATTACTGTTGGGCAATTGATAGAAAAATAAATAATTATGATGATATCCAAGACGATGATCATGTATATAGGCATCATGTCCAAGATTAGTAGACCGACTCCTGCCTGTAAATACTACTATTACTCCACACACCGATCGCTATCCAGCATGCATCTAGTGTATTAAGTTCATGGAAAAGTGGAGTAATGCAATAAGAATGATGACATGATGTAGACAAGATCTATTCATGTAGGAATAGACCCAATCTTGTTATCCTTAAAAGCAATGATACATGCGTGTCATGTCTCCTTCTGTCATTGAGATTGAGCACTGGAAGATCGAACCCATTACAAAGCCCCTCTTCCCATGGCAAGATAAATCAATCAAGTTGGCCAAACAAAACCAAAATGTCGGAGAAGAAATACGAGGCAATAATAATAATGTATGGATAGATCTGATCATAAACTCACAATTCATCGGATCACAACAAACACACCGCAAAAAAGATTTAGATCAAATGGATCTCCAAGAACATCGAGGAGAACATTGTATTGAAGATCAAAAAGAGGGAAGAAGCCTGATGGGGTCATGTACCTAGGGTAGGGCCACAGACCTGATCTAAGTACCCTGCCCAA
Organism: Triticum aestivum; assembly: GCF_018294505.1. Lineage (NCBI taxonomy): Eukaryota > Viridiplantae > Streptophyta > Magnoliopsida > Poales > Poaceae > Triticum > Triticum aestivum. The sequence goes on along the minus strand of NC_057801.1, from coordinate 501,954,732 downwards.
GGACACCCTTAGAAGAGGTCACCTTCCAGTCGACCAACGAGAGACACACTCGACTGCCTTGAAGGACTCGACCGCGAAGACTCACTCGACCACCAGAAGGTCAAGAGGCACTCTGCGCTGCAACGGCCTGTAATTAAGTAGACTTTATGATAGTAAAGACACTTTATGTAGGGCGTTACCAGTAACGCCCCGGACTTAACTCACCTTAAACCCTCTCCTACGTGGGATGGCTGGGGTCCTGGCGCACTCTATATAAGCCACCCCCCTCCACAGGCAGAAGGGTTCGGCACCCTGTAACTCATATACATATAATCCACTCGACCGCCTCCGGGCTCCGAGACGTAGGGCTTTTACTTCCTCCGAGAAGGGCCTGAACTCGT